>NC_057755.1:8665278-8680817 GCF_004010195.1 Chiloscyllium plagiosum | reverse complement strand
CCCAGGATATTGGTGCCCTTCTGGTTCAGGTGCAACCCGTCCTGCTTGTACAGGTCCCACCTTCCCCAGAATGCAGTCCAATTGCCCAAATACCTGAAGCCCTCCCTCCTACACCATCCTTGCAGCCACGTGTCCAACTGCACTCTCTCCCTATTCCTTGCCTCACTGTCACGTGGCACCGGCAACAACCCAGAGATGATGACTCTGTCTGTCCTCGCTTTCAGCTTCCAGCCTAACTCCCTGAGCTCTTGAATGACCTCCCCACCTCTCTTCCTACCTATGTCGTTGGTGGCAACGTGCACCACGACTTCTGGCTGCACACCCTCCCCCTTAAGGATTCTGAAGACACGGTCCGAGACGTCTCGGACCCTGGCACCC
The DNA here is from genome assembly GCF_004010195.1 of Chiloscyllium plagiosum. Taxonomy (NCBI): domain Eukaryota; kingdom Metazoa; phylum Chordata; class Chondrichthyes; order Orectolobiformes; family Hemiscylliidae; genus Chiloscyllium; species Chiloscyllium plagiosum. The sequence goes on along the minus strand of NC_057755.1, from coordinate 8,680,439 downwards.
GGGAGGCAACAAATCATCCGAGAGTCGCGCCCATGCCCACAGAATCGACTGTCCGTCCCTCTAACTAGAGAGTCTCCTATAACTAGCGCTCTCCTCCTCTCCCCCTTTCCCTTCTGAGTCTCAGAGCCAGACCTCACGCCACAGACCCGGTCACTGCAGCTTACCCCTGCTAGGCTGTCCCCCCCACCAGTATCCAAAGCGGTATACCTATTGTTTAGGGGAATGACTACAGGGGATCCCTGCACTGCCTGCTCCCTCCCCTTCCCACCTCTAACTGTTACCCAGCTACCTCTGTTCTCTGGCGTAACTATGTCTCTGTAGCTTCTATCTATCACCTTCTCAGCCTCTCGAAAAATCCTCAGTTCATCCAACACTTCACCAGTCAGCACTCCACACACCTTTGTGCACTAACCATCTGACACTTACAGCACCGTCAAAAAACACTTACTTTATGCATTATAAGACAGTTCGAGTCAAGAAAGATTTGTCTGGATGGAATTAAAGCTCCATGTTCCTGAGTGTAATCCTGAATGGAAGCTCGTTTCAGAAGTGCAGAGCTCCGTTCTTTCATTAGAAAGAAAAGAGCCCGAGTAGCAATTCATTGAGATTCCTACCCACTGGAAAACCTGTCCCAGTATTATGTTCATATAAAAGGCGATAACGACGGAAAAGCTACAACTCTGTCTGGTACAAAATAACTTTATGCAAACTGGAGCACATTGTTTTGTCTTTCAAAAACATTTCAAAGCTAATCATTTAACTTTTTTTTTCTACTTTCCATATAAGTTTGTGAACTGAGGTGCACTTGTTCCTAAGATGGTGCAGGGGATGGTAACACTGGGAACGTTTCACTGTACTCATGTACATCTGCACCTGAGTACACATGGCAATAAAATCTAATTCGAATTCTCAAGAAATTAGTGACATTTTATTCTTCAAAATACGTTCTATGGTGTAACAACCCTCAGAGGATAGAGGTTAATTTGCAACTTGCTCAGATTATTGCAACTAATGTAATTAGTGATTCAAACAGATTTATTGTCTCACTGGACATTTAGGTTCCAAATAAAATTAGGCTGTGTTGACAACATTATTGTGGTATGACGAACAGAATCATTGACTCCACTGTCACAGACAGACCTGACTGGGACAGAATGGAATATTCATCAATCTTACAGATAGCACGTATTTACTATCCAATACTTGCAGCTGTTGGCGTTATAGGTAAGTTATTGATGGAAAAGCTCAGCAGATTTAACAACAACTGGGATTAAAATCAGATTTAACATTTTGAGTCTGGTGACTCTTCCTCAGACCTTTTCCAGTAACTTCTGTTTTTTTTGTTTCTGAGTTACATGCATCCGCAGTTCTTAAGGTTTTTATGTTTGTCCAAATCCTATTTAATCCGACTCCCTCATATTTTCTAATTGAGATTTGACCGACGTCCCCTCGCTTTGATTATTTCCAATTTTTGCTTTCAAAGTGGGTTCAACAGTTCGTTTGTATTTTTTTTTGCTTCAGTCTGCTGAAGAAGGTTTATTTATAAAATTTTATCGAGAATTTAGTTCCTATACTGAGCAGGCTGAGTCAGCATTTAAACCCCACCCGATTAACACTTCAGGAGGTGGTGGTGAGCTGCCTTCTGAAACCACTGCAAATCACTTGGTGTGGGAACAACCCACATTGAAACATCGAGCATAGAAAAAGACCCTTCAGTCTAACTCATCTATGCTGACCATGTTTCCTAAAATGAACTCGTCCCATTTGCCTGTATTGAGCCCATACCCCCCCTAAACATTTCCTCTGGATATAGCTGTCCAAATGTCTTTTAACTGATCCAGCAACACAGAAGGAACTGTAATGTGTTTTCAAGCCAGAAAGGTGCGTGTCTTGAAGGAAACTTCCAAGTGATGCAAACCCATCCATGTGCTGCTTCTAGAAAGTAACGGCTGTGAGGGTGAGAGAGAGCTGTCTGAGGAACCTTGGTGAGCTGCTGCAATGTGTCCTGTAGATAATACACCTCGCTGCTAGTGAGCGACAGTGTGGATGTCACATAGAAGGTTTGTGGCTGTGTTGCCAATCAAGTTGAATGACATATCCTAGAATAAAGGCAAACTGTGTGGATGCTGGATATTGGCAATAAACAAAGGAATTGGTGGAGAAACTCGGCAGATCTGACAGTTTCTGTGGAGAGAGAAAGTTTCTGTGCATGGTGTTGACCTTCTTGAGTGTTGTTGGAGTTGCACCTATCCAGGCAAGTGGGAGAGTACAATCACACTCCAGACTTGTGCGTTGTAGGTATTGGGACAGGTTTTGAGGAGTCAGGAGGTGAGCTTTTCGCAGAAAGATTCATAGCCTCTGACTTGCTCTTCTCGAAGAATATTTACATGGCTCATAATGATTCTCATATGCTCCAATTCCTATACTTCTCTGAGCTCAACCTCACTTATTATCAATCCCTGGAGATTTCTGACTATCATACATGAGAAAGCATAGACTGGTTTAGTGACAGTCCATTCCAACAACTTCACCCCGTTTTCCGCCTTCTCAGGTCCATTTCATGAAATAATTATTGTCGTGGCTAGCATGTACTCAATTCCTGATTGAGTCTATTAATGCAGAATACCTTGTGCTAATTACCATTTGAATCTGTTTCTTTTTCTCCATGAACAGTTTAACAAGCATGAAAAATCTATTAAACATTCCAGTGAAAGCGTCAGCACCAGAGATTTGTATTTAAATAATTCATTCGATATATATTTTGAGCTTCATTGATTTCTTCTGTTTGTTTATTGCTTCACTGCAAGCTATTATTTCATTCTGGCTTACTTGAGTCAATAATTCCATTGTTACTTTACACTAATTGTAATTGAGTTAATATATTAATCTGAGGCAATTGGTCTGATTTAGCAGGCATATTATGCTGATGTATTTACTTTGACACTATGCATGAAAAAATGCACGCTTGTTTTATTTTTCTTTCAGTTAATTTAGTGGCAATTGTCATCTTGAATCGAGGCAACTGTGGGCTCTCCAAATGCGTCACTCGCTATTTGTTGGCAATGTCTACAGCAATGTCTCGTCATCCTTAATGTCTTACTGAATCGAATTAACAATCTTTATTTCCCAGTTACTTTCTTATCCATCACTCCAGTGTGTGCACTGAGAGTTGTTATGTTCCTTGCAGCCCTGGACTGTTCAGTTTGGTTTACAGTTGCTTTCACATTTGATCGGTTTGTAGCAATTTGTTGCCAGAAATTAAGAGCAAGATATTGTCATGTGAGAACTGCATATGTGGTTATAGTAACTGTGAGTGCAGTCTGCTGTTTGCGTTCTATTACTTGGTATTTTGTATTTATTCCTTCAGTTGTTATTGACAATGTACCGTGGCTTTGCATCATAATATCAGACTACTACACATCGTTATTCTGGAAAGTGTACGAATGGATTGACAGTATAATTACACCATTGCTTCCAATTGTATTGATCTTGATATTCAATGTTCTGACTGTCAGGAATATTCTAACAGCCAACCGCATTCGTTGCCGCCTCCAGATCCATGGAAATGGCCCGAATAACACTGATCCAGAGGTGGTAAACCGGAGAAAATCCATCATGTTGCTCTTTGCACTTTCTGCTAATTTTATTCTGTTGTGGATGACATATGTTGTACGGTCTTTAAACTGGCAAGAAATAAACTATAATTATGAAGACAAAACTTTTGATGATCCAAGATTTGTCTTTCAAGAAATTGGATTCATGCTCCGGCTTCTGAATTCATGCACTAACACCTGCATATATGCTCTAACACAAACTAAATTCAGGGAGGAGTTAATCAATGGAGTGAAATATCCATTTACTCGAATTGTTGAATGTATAAATAAGCACACAGATCCGACCTCTATTTGAAGATGTATTTTCAGAGATTCAACAGGATCTCCAATTTGAAAGAGTTTGTGGAATTTCTCTGGCTCCATTAGCTGTATCCTCAAAATTTGAAAGGCGATTCTCAGCCAAGAAAATTGGAAATAATCAGTTGTGCAAAAAAAATTATGATTTGAATTTAGAAAAATATTTCACTGAGATTGCGTATCTGCAAAGGATATTGCTGGTTTAACAGCTGATCCCTCGCTTTTGTTTTTCATGTTGAGACATTTTCAAATTTTGAATGCATATGTATCTTTGATTTTTCTCATAAACTTGCTAATGTTCTTGTCCTGAAAGGATAGTTGCAGCATTATGTGAAAATGTTCAAGGAATGACTAGCATGGCAAACAAATACAAAGATTAAACAAAAAATCATCAAAACTGCTTTTCGTCAGTAATTTGATTTGTCTGGCATTATTAGCGGTTGGGACTATAACATGTAATATTCAAAGTACTTTTCCATAAATGAAACTCAGTCTCTGGCCTTGCTTTTGCAAAACAACCTGGGATCACAGAGTTGCTGAAGTGTACAGCACAGAAACAGACCCTATTGTCCAACTTGTCCATGGTGATCAGATATCCTAGCCTAATCTAGTCCATTTGCCAGCATTTGTCCCATAGCACTCTAAACCGTTCATATTAACTTACCCATCCTGATAGATTGTAATGTTTTAATTGTTCCAGCCTCCATCACTTCCTTTGGCAGCTCATACCATATATGCACCACCCTCTGCACAAAAACGAGTTGCACCTTAGGTCCCATTCATATCTTTCCCCTCTCGCCCTAAACCTATGCCCGCTAGTTCTGGACTGCCACACACCGGGGAAAACTTTATCTATGTATGCGATCCATGCCCCTCATGATTCTATAAACCTCTATGAAGTCAACCCTCAGCCTGCAACACTCCAGGGAAAACAGCCTCAGCCTATTCAGCCTCTTTCTGTCGCTCAAATCCTCCAACCCTGGCAGCATCCTTGTAAATCTTTCCTGAACCATTACAAGTTTCACAATATCCTTCTGGTAGAATGGAGATCAGAATTGCACAATATTCCAAAAGTGGCCTAACCAACGTCCTGTACAGCTGCAACATGACCTCCCAAGTCGAATACACAATGCTCTGAATAGAGCTCCAAAAACGGGGTCTCAGGTTTAGGCCGAGTTGACAGCTGAATCGTGTTCAGGCTCAGAAGCCGCAAGCAGTGGAGTGGCAGCAGCGGCAGGGGCAAGGGCCAGCATATAGCACAAGCTGAAGGAAAGGCTGTACTCGGTGTTGTGCTGTATCATGAGCCTGGAGCAGACCAAAGTTTCAGCCTACCAAGTACTGGACCGGGCTGGACAGGGCTGAGGGGGAACCCAGGCACAAGGTTGCTCGCCATTAGCCTGGACCCACAATTACTCCCATTCTTTCAACAATCATACTTAACATCTGCCTTTGGAAGCTGCAATTTAAGGGCATAGTCTGACATCAGTTAGGATGTAGGGTATATTTTGGGGTCACTCCACATAAGTGTAATAAGTTCATGTAGTTTGATTTCTTAGATTTGGTCCTTTTTATTTGAAACATGACCTGCTTTTACTTGTATCCTTTCAAAAGGCGACTTCTTGAACAAGCCCCAAGTCAGTTCAACTCCAATCGTGCTCAGCTGTGCCATTTGCCTGAGCCCGAGTCTCCAGAGAAGCTGAATAGCAATGAAACTATGCGACGTAGTATTAAGGACATGATGGACGGTATGAGGGCTGAAATCATCACCAAGTTTGGATATATAATTTCTGGGACGTGTTAAAAGGAGATAACATTTGTTCTGAAGCGGGTGGAGGAAGACGTTTCTTCACAATGTGGGACTATTTTGCAGCTGGAATACTTGGCAAATGAGCGTTAGAATCAGATAGCTATCCTCCAAGCTAATTCTAGTGTGTTATCTGCTATGGTTGAGTCTGTGACTAAGAAATATGATGACTTGGAGGCCCCCTCCAGGCGTAATAAAATTGACTTGTGCGTTTATCCGAAGGATTGGACTGTCCTCGCCCCACAGAATATATAGCCCAACCGTTACAGGACTTGCTCAGTCTCGAGGCTAAACCTGTGTTGGATACGGCATGCTAAACTGAAAGATGGCGAGTTACCTTGCCCAGTGGTCGTCAGGGTGAACCAGTTTCAAGTGAGAAATCATATTCTACGCCATGCTGAAGATGGTTCTTCCCTTATTTATAATGGAAAGAGAGCAGTCATTTTTTTCCGGATTTCACCCCAACTGTGACCAAGCAGCGTGCGTTTTTTTCCAAGGTAAAGAAGGAGCTATATTCATGTCCTCACATTAAATTTGGCCTTGACCTTCCAGCAATACTGCATATTACCTTGCCGGGTGGCTTAACCCATAGATTTAATGACTTGCATCAGGCTATGGAATTTATGAATAAACTACCTCAAAAAGATCATGGTTCCAGTGCCAGATTGATGGTTGGACCTAACAGGCATATTAGCCATTAGCTTTATGCTACCGTGGAGAAATTCTATATTTCCCATTGTGTTGATGAAGGTGGATGGCATGCTGTGATTTCTGGACTTGGATTTGGTATTCATCTTTTGCCAAGAACTTCAATTGCCAAGAAATACCCATGTTTTCTTACTCAAGATTTTATTTTGTTAAAGTGTTGCGCTATTAGTACCAAAGATTGTAGAGTTCAATTGTTTTAACAATGGATAGTATATGTTGTTACTATACTTACGTTTTTACTCATTTCTGTTTTGCAGTTTTTGTACAGATAACTTCTAAAGTCCACAAGGTCGTCGCGCAGTTTGATGGAGCGACAATATACAACAGTTTTTTTTTCTATTTTCTGGTTCATGCTATCCCCTACTTTGAAAGTAATTTCTCGTGTGTGTGTGGTGGGGGGGGGGGGGGGGTGTAGTTTGTTTTGTTTTGTTAGGGTTGGGAGCCAAACCTCATTTTTACAATCTTTACATTTGTTAATTATTTAACATCTGGGAGTTTATATGTGATTATAGCAGATGATACAGTTTAGTGCTTCACCACACTTAATAGGTGGGACATCAAATTTGCCAGCCTGAATTGCAAAGACATAAACAATCCAATTAAATTCAGTAAGATTTCAAATTATTTGCGACAACTTGATGCCTATTTAACTTATTCACAGGAAACCACTTGAAAAATATAGACATTCTTAAGTTGAATCAAGGTTGGATTGGACAAGGGTGTTCTTCCTTCTTTTCTAGCAGATCTAGAGGGGTTGTTATTCTTTTACATAAATCTATTCATTTCTTCCATGCTAAAACTGTGTCTAACGTTACTGACAGATTTATTATTATTACTGGACCGATTTTTGATGTTGACCTAATCTTAGTTAACGTTTATGCTCCCAACCCGGATGATTAGGCATTTATTCAAACGGTTCTTTTCAATGTTATTGGATTTATCTACACACGAGGTAATCTTGGGAGGAGATTTTAACTGTTGGATGAAAACTCACTTACACCATTGTTCCTCTGTTCCGAGTGCCCAATCCAAATCTGCTAAAAAATATGCAGACTTTTATGGAGGAGTTTTTTAAACCCTCTAAAAAAAGAATATTCATTTTTTTCTCGCATGTCCACCACACTTTTTTCCTCGTATTGTTTTTTTCTTGGTGGATAACAGACTGCTCAAATCCATTTCTGGTTGCAAATAGGATTCAATTGCTTTATCAGACCATACATCAATTTCTATGAATGTTCATTTTTCAGAAGTTTCTTAACACACGCCCACCTTGGTGTCTCTCTGCATGCTTACTCATAGAGGAAGATTTTGTTTTTCATTTCTCTCAGCTGATAGAGCTCAGTCATTAAAGTTTCTTTGCTGTGGGAAAACCTGAAGGCATTGATCAGGGGTGAGATCATTTCTTATGCAGCGCATTTCACTTTATTCATTTCAATGTTCTTCTGCTACTGCAGATTTTGAGACCTCTTTTGATAAGATTAATGTTCCTACTACTGATCAAAATGTGCCAAAGTAATAGGGACAACCATTCATGGATATATAACTTGAGGCTGCGGCTAGATCACTACAATGTGTTAAAAATCCTGGTCCCAATGGATTACGGACCAAATTTTATCAGACATTTTGGAAAAGGCTGGCACTGTTTTTGGTAGATGTGCTTGTCGAAGTGTTTACCTCTGAATCTTTTCCTCACCTTTAACTCAGGCATCAATTTATTTGCTTTCACAGAAAAGCAAAGATCCATTACGAAGTGGTTCCTCTCGTCCTATAAGTCTGCTCCGTGTTGACTTTAAATTATTGTCAAAGCTATTGACCCGATATTTGGAAGTCATCCTTTCATCTATCATATCCTTGGATCAAACAGGATTTATTCACAACAGACATTGTTTCTTATTGATCTGAGAAAAAGGGTAGCTAACATTGTTAACAATTCTTCCACATCCACTCTCCCTGAGGCTTGGATATCTTTAGATGCTCAAAAATCCTTTAATAAAGTGAAATGCAATTAATATTTTTTAACTTTGGATTAATTTGTCTCTAGGGAAATAGTTACTTCTTCAATCAACCTGCTCAATGCATCACCACAGGTCTCTGTTAGGACCAATAATATGAATTTTGACAATTTCTAGCTTCATTTTCCACTAGACAAGGTTGCCTTTTGAGTCCACTGCTGTTTGCCATTGTAAGTGAACCTCTCTCTATTGCCCTACGGACTAATCCTAATTTATCTGGCATTGTTAGAAAAGTTGTGGAGTTGAGGAATGCTCTCAGTGCAGATGATCTTTTGCTATTTGTCTCAAACTTATCTCTCTCCATTCCATTGCACTTTTAAGTTCAGAATCTTTCAGTCAGATTTCTGGTTTTAATTGAACCATAGCAAAAGTGGGATATTTTCTATCAACAAGCCTATCAGGGAATACCCACTAGATAATTTACCATTTAAAATTTCCAACTCTGGGTTAGTTTCCCTTGGTGTACACGTGGCAGATGCACTAGCTAATTTTCACAGGAACAATTTTGAACCATTACTGGAGCAAATTGTCGAACAATGGTCTCTCCTTAATTTGTCTGTTGCTGCTAGAATTAGTTCCATTAAGTGAATATTTTTCTGCAATTTTCTTATTTACTTCTCCCTCTTTCCTTTTTCCGTAAACTAGATAGCCTCATTCTTGAATTTATTTGGAATAAAAACATCTCCTAGGTTACGAAAACAGTTATTGCAGAGGCTAACAATGCAAGGTGGAATTACACTGCCGAATATGTTGTTTTTTTTTTTATTTGGCAGCAAACATTAGAAATTTGAAATATTGGTTCCAAAATGTGAACCTTGGTGCTTTCCCAAATTGGTTGACTATTGAGGCAAATTCTACACTTCCAAAATATTGAAGGCTTTATTGCATTCACCGCTCCTTTCTTCAACCTCTATTTACACGAGTAATATAATTGTTTTATCCTGTCTTAAAATTTGATTTCAATGTTGATGTCAGTTTGTTTTCGATCATTTTCTACTAAGGCACCATTGGTAGCAAATCATTTTTCCCCCCATTTCGTGGATAGTGCCTTTTTTTAGTCGGGCCAAGTTCGGAATACAAACTTTGAAATGTATATGTTGATGATGTTTTTGCACGTTTTCAGCAATTGGTTGATAGGTTTTCACTTCCTAAAAGCCATTTCTTTAGATACCTCTAAGTACACAGTGTTGTTCATAGCTTATTTCAGGTTTTCCCCGCCCTTCCTAATGATTCTGACGTTGACATCGTTGTAGAACCGCTTTCTTCTTTAAAGGGGGCTATTTCTGCTATTTATTCAAACATCCATAAAGTATGCTCACATTCTCTTGATTCTATTAAAGCTATCTGGGAGGCAAATGTGGAAGATGTAATTCCGGGTGATTTGAGGGATGTGATTTTGCAAAGAATGCACAGATCTTCTACCTATGGAAAACATTGTTTTATTCAATGCAAGATTTTACACCACGCCCAGCACACCAAAGCCCCACTTGCAAAAGTATTTGAGAAGATGTCTCCGTCCTATGATTGGTGTCAGCAAATTATATGCATTTGTTCTGACTTTGCCCTTCTTTATGTAGATATTGCACTGATACGTTTGACACCTTATCTCAAGTATCTGGCGAAAATTTCACTCCTACTGCTATTACCATTTTATATGGGATGTCACCCTATTTACCTAATCTCTCTTCCTCCAAAAAAAACATGAAAACATTCATTACTGATGAAGGGCTTATGACCGAAACGTCAATTCTCCTGCTCCTCAGATGCTGCCTGACCTTGCTGTGCTTATCCAGCGCTACACTCTCGACTCTGATCTACAGCATCTGCAGTCTTCGCTTTCTCCTCCATGAAAGCATTCATTACCCAATGGCCAGAGGATTGATGTTGTTAAAATGTTCTTAAATCCACCTACTCATACACGCTGAGTTAAAGATTTATTATACTTTACTAAATTACAAAAGATTAGACTACCCTTACCTGGCTCCTCTAACAAATTTACAAATATTCGGAACCCTTCATTTCATATTCTCAGGGTATTGTTTTTATACCTGTCCCAGATTGAGATATCTTCTTTTGTGACAAATTTGTTTTATTTTTTTTCCTTTTTCTTTTGTTATGCAGTTATCTTACTGCTGGTTTAATTTTTATGTTGTGTGTTCTGTAGATGTTTGTGTTTACTCTGGTTGCTTGTCATTTTTCTTTAAATTTTTGGGGAAGGGATTTGCCATGGGGAGTGTGGTTGGGGTTTTGTTAACTGCTGTTTATTGTTTGTGATTGCACCTGTTCTGCTTTAATTGTTTGAAGAAAAATCAATTTAAAAAAGTAAAGAAATGCTCTTACAAATAAAGTAAAGTATACGAAATGCCTTCTTCACTCTCCTAAGTCCCTGTAACTCGACTTTCAAGGAACTATGAGCCTGCACTCCAAGGTCACTTTGCTCAGTAACTCTGCCCAGGACCTTACCATTAAGTCTGTAAGGCCGGCTCTAATTTGCTTTTCCAAAACGCAGCATCTCACATCTATCTTAATTAAGCCTCTTCTGCCACTTCTCAGCCCATCGAACCATCTGATCTAGATCCTTTTTTTTTGCTGTGCACAACAGCTCCAATTTTGTTCTCATCTGCAAACTTACTCACTATACATCCTACGTTCACACCCGAATCATTTACTTAAATGGCAAAATGCAGTGAAACAAGCACAGATCCTTATGGCACACTACTAGTCACAGGCCTCCAGTCTGAAAAGAAAACCTCATCACCACCTTTCTCTTCTACCGTCGAGTCCGTTCTGTATCCAAATGGTGAGTTCTCCCTGTATTCCATATTCTATAACCTTGCTAACCAGTCTCCCATGAGGAACTTTGTCGAACACCTTACTGAAGTCCATATCGATCACGTCCACCACTCTGCCCTTATCAATCCTCTTTGTTACATCTTCAACCAATTTAATCAGGTTCGTGAGACACGAATTCCCCCGCACAAAGCCATGCTGACTATCCCTAATCAGTCCTTCCGTTTCAAATACATTTGAATCCTGTCCCTCAGGATTCCCTCCAACAACTTTCCCATCACTGATGTCTATAGCTCCCTGGATTTTTCTTACCACCTTTCTTAAACGATGGCGTGGTCCCAAGCTCCAATCTTCCAGCACCTCACCTAACAGCGATCTTTACTCGGAGAGAATTATGGTAACATGCCGTCCTTTACGGTGATCTAGTCTCGCTGAGGTGCTGAAAGCTTTCAATCCTGGTTCTGACGGCTCTTTTATTCGCCCCATTACCATCAGCCATTTCAGTTTTGCCAGGATAGGATCTGGTTGAGGTATTGTGCAATTGTCAGGATTAGAATCCACCATGAATCTTGGTAAAGACTCGTTCTGCAATCACTGACACAGATGGGTCTTATCGACGTCCATAAGAACCGGGTGACTATTTTGCCAGACGTTTACTTCGCTTGGCTCTGATAAGGATGTTGACAACCAAGTTAACTGTTCTATCCCACGCATAGGGGGACTTTCCTGGGCTGGTACTGTCTTGGATACTGGCCTAAAAGTTCTCCTACACAAGTCAGACCTCGTAGGACCCCTTTGCTGTCTCGATTGCGCATACTGGCAGCAACTCCAATGGTTTGTCAGCCAGGATCCTGAAGAACATGAGAGCTACATGGCCAAGGCACGGCGTTTTGTGGATTGCTGATGGATGGTCCTTCTGCTCAGGATATGCCCTGCGTGAGGCTCCTCAATTGCCTGCACTCAGGTGGTGTTCCATAGTAGGATGTCCACTTCCATTGGGATACCCTGCAGCTCTCCTGCCCCATTTGCCACATGTTCTATTGACAAAGTCATTTTTAATGCCAATTTGAAGTCCAGTTAGTCTTCAACTTAGAGGTACTCTGCCTGGTCACGACAAGAATCCCACATACCGAACAGTATCATTCAGGGTTAACCCAATGTCACGAGCTTCGGTTGGTCGTCTTAAATGCAAAAAAACCTGATTACAATTTCTGTGGTTCTCAAAGAGTTGAATAATACTGATAGTGAGCTAGAATTAGAGAAGGTTTGGAGTCGTAATATTGCTGAAGTAAATGCATCACCCTTGAAAGTTTTTTGGCGGCTGATGTCTCTCGGAAAATTAGGCTCCTAATAACTGAATGTTCTGCTGGTCTGCATCGATCAGGGTTATGGTTGCCTTTCTTCCGCCTGCAAAAAATAATGCATTCTTTCCACATCCCAGAATTTAACAGTAGATTCGAACAAGTCAAACTTCCCAAATAGAAGTATAATACCACAAATACCTACCCAATTCAAAGTTGACTGTTGCCACTTTCGTCGTTGCCACTGAATAACTGCAGAGTCCGCAATCCCATCACCAAGTCACCCTTTATTTACATGTGCATAGTACATAGATTCTGTCCATAGAGTCATAGAGATGTACAGCATCTATGTCCAACCCGTCCATGCCGACCAGATATCCCAACCCAATCTAGTCCCTCCTACCACTCCCCGCCCCGTCCATATCCTTCCAAACCATTCTTATTCATATGCCCATTTTTAAATGTTGAAATTGTACCAGACTTCACCACTTCCTCTGGCAGCTGATTCCAAACACGCACCACCCTCTGGGTGAAAAATGTGCCGCGTAGGTCTCTTTTATATATTTCCTCTCTAACCCTAAACCTATGCCCTCTCGTTCTGGACTCCCCTACCCCAGTGAAAAGACTTTGCTTATTTACCCTGTCCATTTACCTCATAATTTTGTAGACCTCTATAAGGTCACCCCTTAGCCTCCGACGCTCCAGGGAAAACAGCCTCAGCCTGTTCAGCCTCTCCCAATAGCTCAAATCCTCCAACCGTGCAACATCCTTGTAAGTTTCTCTGAACCCTTTCAAGTTTCACAACATCTTTCCGATAGGAAGGAGACCAGAATTGCACGCTATATTCCACCAGTGACGTAAACAGCCAGCTCCGAATCAGTGCTTAGAATGAGGATACTCTCTGATCCTCCTGTTTATCTCTGTCAGCAAGGGCTCTCACATTGGCCCAGGTTAACAACCCCAAACAACGATCTTATTGTAAATGAGATCCACTTAGCCCTCTTTCCTATCACTGTGAGGCCAACTTTATACAGTTAAGCTCGAGATCCATAACTTGCATTTTATGACGTTGCAGTCCCCGTCACACATTCTACAGGTTGACTGAGCGAATGGATAATCAAAGTTAAAGAGCCAGTCACTGTGTCAGAGGCACAACAACAAGATTGATAGAGTGAGGCAGGAAAAAAAAGGAGAGATGCAGATATACAGAGAAATACACACAGAGAGACAGAGAAAACAATACATGACGAGACAGAGATGGACAGATAGAGAGAGAAAAGATGGAAAGAGAGTGAAAGAGAAATACGGGGCGGGGGGGGGGGTAACATAGAAAGAGATGGAGATGGAGACAGAAAAAGAAAGGATTAAAATCACAGATACACAGAATGAGAGAGAAAGAGACAGAAAAGAAAGGGAACTGGAAACCTGCAGATCAGTGACGTTCCAAAGGGATCAGTGTCGAGTCCAGTTTTCATTTGTCATTTACATAAATGAGTTGCATATAGAAGGTATGGTTCATAATTTTCGGATTACACTATGATTGGTGGTATAATGACAGTGAAGAAAGTTATCGAAGATTACAAACCGATCTTGATGAATTAGGTCAATGGGCTGGGTAGTGGAAAGTAGAGTTTAATCTGGATAAATGTGAAGTGTTTCATTTTGGGGAAAAAAACAAGACTTATAGAGCTAAACGTATGGCCTTGGTTGCAATCTTTAAAAGACAATTAGACAAGTACATGAATAAGAAATGCTTGGAAGGATATCGACCATATGCAGGTGGGTGGGACTATTTTAGTTTGGGATTATACATAACATGGACTGATTGAACTGAAGGGTCTGTTTCCGTGCTATATCACTCTGTAACACAAAGATAGAGAGAATTGGAGCGACAAAGAGAGACAGAGGGAGAAATCCAAATACACAGAGTCAGGTAGAGAGAGAAAAATAGATTCGCAAGAGAAAAGAGAGTGAGACAAAGAGACAGATAGAAAAATGAGGCAGTGGTGCACAAACAGAAACAGAAGGGAAGAGAGAGTTAAGAAAATGAAACGCAGACAGACACAAAGAGAAAAATAAAAAGAGGGAGATAATGTTCATCATTTACAATTCAATAACTGACTGCCAGCAGAAAAGGAATGGACATTTACCAGTTTTATTTCAATACTGATTATAATTTGAAAAACAACGAAACACCTTTAATCTTGGCAGAATACAACTAACAATTTGTTTGCAAATTAACGTGATCACAATTGTCCTTTATTGCCTCAGTCCTAAGTATATATATTTTTAACTACAGAAAGGAGTCATAGAACATAGAACATAGAACAATACAGCACAGAACAGGCCCTTCGGCCCACGATGTTGTGCCGAACATTTGTCCTAGCTTAAGCACCTATCCATGTACCTATCTAATTGCCGCTTCAAGGTCACCAATGATTCTGACTCTGCCACTCCCACAGGCAGCGCATTCCATGCCCCACCACTCTCGCAGTTAAGAACCCACCCCAGACATCCCCCCTATACCTTCCACCCTTTACCTTAAATTTATGTCTCCTTGTAACACTCTGTTGTACCTGGGGAAAAAAGTTTCTGACTGTCTACTCTATCTATTCCTCTGATCATCTTATAAACC
>NC_057755.1:8628283-8665260 GCF_004010195.1 Chiloscyllium plagiosum | reverse complement strand
CAACATCACCTCACGATTCTTGAATTCAATCCCTCTGCTAATGAACGCTAATACACCATAGGCCTTCTTACAAGCTCTATCCACCTGAGTGGCAACTTTCAAAGATCTATGAATATAGACCCCCAAGGTCCCTCTGTTCCTCTACCTTACTAAGAACCCTACCGTTAACCCTGTATTCCACATTCTTATTTGTCCTTCCAAAATGGACAACCTCACACTTGACAGGGTTGAACTCCATCTGCCACTGCTCAGCCCAGCTCTGCATCATATCTAAGTCCCTTTGCAGCCGACAACAGCCCTCCTCACTATCCACAACTCCACCAATCTTTGTATCATCTGCAAATTTGCTGACCCACCCTTCGACTCTCTCTTCAAAGTCAATTCTGTGATTTCCAATTACAGCGAAAAGCAACGTGATGAAGTTGCAACCTTCATGTGATCACACCAGGTTTAAATTAAATACTCTGCAAATGTATCAGCATCTTTCACTGAGTGGATGGTTTTTTGGGTGCACCAGATAATTGTATCGATGTGTGTCCTGGGGAACAGACCATAGTGCATGGCGTCCTCCATCATGGAGCTACTTGGGATATCCCTCAAAAACTACCTCATTTTCCTCCAGACCTCCGTTGCACAGGCACATCCCAGTAGGGGACGTGTGGCAATCTGCTCACCCCACCCCATGCACTGTCTTAAGGCAGCGTGTGGAGGCACGGACAGACCGGGTGCAGATGAAGGGTCTCTCAGATAGTGCCTTTCTCACCACCAGTGAAGCGATATCTTGATGCATATTACAAAGGGCCATCTGACCAGACTTCTGCCAAAGGACTTTGATAGTCTGTTCAGGGAACCATGTGACAGGATCCTCCCTCTCCTTTCCTTGCAGTGTCTCAGGGACATTGCGTGCTGCCGAATTCCTGATGGACTGGTGGTCAAAGGTATTTCTCTTTGCAAGTGTCCCCATGAAGGACACGTGATAACGAAACTACCTGGAGTGTTCTGTGGTAACGAGGCCAGTCCCATCCTTCACAAAACTGGGGACAGGTAGAACCTCAGTACATAGTGACACTTTTTGTTTGCACAGCTTGATGCAGCTGCACCTAAATGTAGCCAAAAGGGTGAGGACAGTGTTGAGTACATCCTTCCCCTCACTTATACAATTGTTTGCGTTTATTTTCCGTGGAGTCTCCGTGGACACTGTCCATCTTCAATTTCTAGATGAAGTGGAAAATGGCTCGGGTGAATGAAACAGTGCAGTTCTGGACAATGGGCCAAACCTGCATCACAGACAACAACAAGAGAGATAATGTCTCACACCTGATGACCAGGTTTTTACTCGAAATGGAGAAGAAGCGATGCTCCCTGTTTCTGCCTCACCTTGGCAAAGTGCTCATTCCAGATTTTGTGTACACTCCAGCCCCTCTGAATCATATGCTCAGCACCTTTAGGTAATCTGTTCTGACTATGAAGCGGATAATGAATCGGTTGGTCTAGATCCTAAAGAACATGGCCTCACTCTTGCATTGGATTCTCTGGGCTCCTGAGGCCAGCTTGAACTGGTCACAGATGCTCGAGTCTTGTTACCCACAGTAGATCTGAGTAGAAATCGGTGATGCCATAAATGTACGGAGAGGCTATGAACTGCAGACCTCCGCTGCCTGAAACAGATCCCCCTCTCAGGCTCGCATCCTTCTGATGTACTTGACAAATGCTCTATACAACAGGCAAACAAGGCAGGAGAGAATGGGCAGCCCCGCCTGACTCATTGACCCATTGATTGAAACCGCGCTAATGATGTTGATGCAGAGCAGTCAGATCCATTCACGGATTCCCTCCCCAAAGGCCATTTTGCACAGCACATCACACATGCATCGACATATTTGAGCAGTTCCCCGAACATTGAGAGTCAGCACGAATATTCACTGTGAAAGAGAAACTAAGCACTGACACCAATTATAAAGAAACGTCTTGACACTCTCCAAGGACAAAGCGATATGCTTGATTGTATCAATATCCACAATCATCCAGCCCTTCAACCACCAATACTCAATATCATCATTGTGTACCAGCTACAAGACGCACTGCAGGAATTCACCACAGATCCTGAGACAGGACCTTCCAATACGTGATAACCTCCATCCAGACAAGGGCAGAGATACATGACAACACCATACCCTATGCGTTCCCCGCCAAGTCACTCGCCATTTCGAGTTTGAGGTATATTGCTGTTCCTTCACTATCACTCTGTCAGACTCCTTGAATTCCCTCCCTCAGAGCACGTGGGTCAGCCTACCAGCTATTGACAGGAAGCAGCGCTGCTCCACCTTCAAGGGGCAGGCTATCAATGCTAGCACAGCCTCAATGCCTGCGTCATTGCACAAAGCAAGGAACTTGACCCGGTAATTTGTGCTCATGTTACCGAATAAAAACAGTTGTGCATTTTGGTCCCTCTCCTGTGGCACCCGACAGACATAATGTTCCAACACACAAATTACTGTTTTTCTTATGCCGGTTCAGAGTTGCAATAACTTCTCATTCATAGCAAATGAATGCATTCATTTACAACTGAAATCACTTAACAGAGAACGGTATCCATTCACCATGTTATCTGTTATTTACAAGAACACAGTCCATGGGCTTCAACCAACCAGCTCAAAGCCTGTGCTTACAGTGAGAAGACCCTTTTGTTTTCTTTATTTCCCTTTCTATTTTATTGATCCCCGACATGCCCACTGCACAGCAGTATCGCTTATATTTCTCCCACATCACCCGTGTCCCTCTGGCTGTGTAAGTATGTATAGACTCAGAAAAAAACCCACATCATTGCAAAAGAAATCTATGCTATAATTCTACCAGCAGGAAAAACACCCATGTAGCCAGGTAGTCATTAACAAGCAAAGCCCAAAAGGGGTAAGGTGTGCGTGAGAAAATAAAGTGAAAGGGAAGGGAAGGGCAAGGAAGAAATGAAAATGGATTTGGAAGGGGAAATAAAACACTCTATTCCCCATTGTGACAAACTCTCCTAAAGGCATCAAGAGTATTGGTAGACACCACATGTCCCCTCTCCAAGGACACTCGGCCTCGAACATCATTGCACAAGATGGACAGGCACTCAGCAGAGACCATCTCCTGTTTAACTCTGTGGTTGGCCCAGGTTTACATTCCCAGTCAAGGATCTGATCGTCAGTGTGATCAAACCTGGCCCTCGTTCCAGTGATAAAACTACTCCCCCACCAAGTCCTGGGATGTGCACCTGCTCTTTCTCTTGTACCTTCTACTTCAACTTTTTGAACTGAATTGCGTTCAATTGAATTTATTGTCACGTGTGACAAGGCACAATGAAATGCTTTGTCTTGCGAGCAATAGGCAGATCGCATAGTTAAAAGCATAGTTAATTAAATAACGAGTCAACAGCGGCAAAAACAAAAACACAGATATGCGAATGTTAAGAGCTTGTGAGTCCATTCAGTATTCCAACAACAGTAGGATAGAAACTCTTACAAACCAGCTGGTGCGTGTGTTCAGTGTTGTGTACCTTCTCCCAGACGGTGGAGGTTGTGGGAAAGTATTGGCAAGTGGACTGGATCTGTGAGAATGCTGGCAGCCTTTACTTGACTGCGGGCCTATCGATGGAACCTGTAGATGGGAGGTTGACGTGTGTGATTTTCCGCGTTTGCGTTGATCACTCTCTGCAACCGTTTCTGATCTTGAATGGTATAATTGCCATCTCAAGTAGTGATACATCCAGACAGAATGCTCTCGAAAGCGCACCCATAAAAGTTGACAAGGCTATTCACCGTCATGCCAAAATTCCTCAGATGCCTGATGGAAGAAGAGATGTTGTTGAGCCTTTGTAACTCATGCGTCACATAAAGAGTCCAAGAAATCTTGTTGTTGATGACCACTCCCAGGAGCTTGACACTCACCACTTGTTCCAACTCAGTGCTGTTAATGTGTAGCGGGGTATGAATAACACACCGCCAAAAGTCAATAATGGGTTCCTTTGATTTGCTGGTGTTGAGAGCTTAGTTGTTCTCAGTGCACCATTTTTCCAAGTCTTCTTCCTCCCGTCTGTAGTCTGTTTTGACACCAACTGAGATTCGATCGACTATGCTGATGTCATCAACAAACTCGTAAATGGCATTAGTCTGGTATTTGGCGACGCAGTCATGGGTTTACAATGAGTACAGTAGGGGGCTGAGTACGTACCCCTGGGGGGCTCCAGTCTTGAGTTTTTGTGAGGGTGAAATATTGTCCCCAGTCTTCACTGATTGTAGCCTATGGGTCAGGAAACTGAGGATCCAGTTGCAGTGATTGGGCTTAGTCCGAGATCACTACTTTTTTAATCATGGGATAATAGTGTAGTCAATGAGTAGGATTCTTACGGAGCTGTTCTTGGTGTCAAGATGTTCTAAGGAGGATTGAACGGCAAGTTATATGGCAACTGACGTGGATCTTTTGGTCTGACATGCAAACTGGAGTGGGTCAAGAGTAGTGGGGATGCTGGAGCTGATTAATGCCATTACCAGCTTTTTCAAGCACTTCATGACCACCGACGTTAGGACCACTGGGCGCTAGTCATTGAGACATGCTGCATGAGCCCTCTTAGGCACAAGAATGAGGTTGGCCCTCTTGAAACAGGCAGGGACAGTGATCTGTTGCAGGGAAAGTTTGAAGATGTCCGAGAATACTTCGGCCAGTTGATCTGTGCATACTCTGAGTTCACGGTCTGGTACTCCAACTGGTCCCATTGCTTTCCTTGGATTCACATGAGGGAAAACTAATCTGACCTCGCATGCCATGACTGTTGGTCAGGCATTGTCGGAATAGATGTTACCTCTCTGCCAAAAGTCTGCTCAAAGCGAGCCTCGAAGCCGTTGAGACGATCTGGGAAGGATTTGCCAGCATCTGTTATCTTGCACTGTCTCTTTTTAGAACCTGTGATGTCATTCAGTCCTTGCCAAAGTCTCCGTTTGTCTGGCTGGGTCATTAGTTTGAATTGGTACTGGTCCTTTTTCATCCCACGTCTGTTTCTTCCCACTATGACTCAGACACAGGCGAAATGCATGGGAACGTAACCAGTCTCTTGCCACCAGAGTGTCACGTTAGAATTTACTCCTCTTCTTCAGGCAGTAATGCTATCGAAGTTGCATCCATCTCAGATTCACAGGTTCATTCAACGCTAGACAGCGGGGGAAACCCACTGTTTCTGAAAGCGTTACTGGCTGTTTTAAAGGGAACAGGTACGTTTTGCTCCTACAAGGGAGCAAACATGATCTGCATGCTTGTTCAGGACCACCTCACTGAGCCACATTTTCCAAGTCAGGGGACCTGACCTCGCATCGATCTCACCTTGTACCCATACAGGGCCATTCGGTTCGAAAGCGATTTTCACCCCCTGAAGTAAACTGTCTCTCTCGCTAAGAGGAAGCATGTGCCTGATCTTCGCGCTCCTGATGTTATTTCAACCTCACCCCTGGTCTGCCGAAGTGTTCATGATTTGGCTAAGTTTTGGCTTTGTTTTGGGGTTTTGGTGTGAGCTGACCTGGTGTCCATCTGCTCACGATATGTCCTGAGGAGATGCAATTGCGTTCACTCAAGGGGTTTTGCCAAAAGCCCAGTTGGTCTGGGAAGACTGTCCACTGGCATGTTCCACTTACCACATTTGAAATACCTGGTTGAAGTCCAGTTGTATTTCAGCGAGTAGATGCTTTTGCATGAATACATCACGAATCTCAATGAAATACTTCCACCTACGTCGGTATCCCGTAATCAAGTCACTTTTACTTTAGTTTGTAAAGTACTTGACACTGGTGGAATTTCCTCAGAACTAGCTCTCAGAGTGAACAGATCCTCTGACACTCTTAATTGTATCTGTCAATCAGGGATTGGATCAGGTTAACAGCACCAATCAGCAAACTCAATCAATACACTACTCACATCCTAGTTGGCATTCAAACTCATCACCAGTCGGCACCCTACATACCAGGAACATTGGCACCCGAACCACCTTACACTCGATTAAAATGATGCCCGCCATCATTCTCCACCGAGCAGCTTACTCTTACAGTAATGTTAAATCACACTGACTTTATGCATTACAAGACAGTTGCAGCCAGAAATGATCTGTCAAAATGGAAATACGTTTGCACATTCCTGAGGGTAATCCTGAATGGAATCTCCACTCAGAAATGCATAGCTTCGTTCTTTCATCACAAAGGAAATGGCCGGAGTAGCAATCCGTGTGGGATTCCCATTTACTCGAAAACCTGTCCTGGTATTTTTTTGCTTAATTTAAAAGGCGACAATGAAGGAAATCGTTGAATCTTAGTATGATACAGAATAGTTTTACTGAAAACTGGAGCGTTTTGTTCTGTCTCTAGAAAATATTTCAAAATTAATCTTTTAAATGTAACTTTGTTTTTTCTACTTTGTACACGATGTTGTACGAGGTACCTTTGTACCTAAGATGCCCCCAGAAATGGTGGCAGTGTACACTTTTCACTGCACTCATACACTTGAGTACGCATGACAATCAAATCAAATTGAAATTCTCAAGAACGTAGTGGTATTTCATTTTTAGAAACAGATTCTATTCTGCAATAATTCTCAGAGGGGAATGGTTAATTTCCTGCTTATTCAGACGACTGCAATGATTCAAAAAGGTTTAATGTCTCACTGGACATTTAGCTGCCAAATAAAATGAGGTTGTGCTGACAATATTATTATATTTTGGTGGACAGAATCATTGACTCCACAGATACAGACAGACCTGACTGGGACAGAATGGAATACTCAGCAATCTTACAGATAGCACGTATATACTACCCGATACTTGCAGGTGTTGGCATTATTGGTAAGTCCTTAAATCCAGTTATGTTTCTGTAAACAAAAACAGAAGGTGCTGGAACTGATCAGCAAGTCTGCTAGCATCTGGGAAGAGAAATCAGAAATAACATTTCAGGTATGTAACCCTTTCACAGAACTTCTCCAGCAACTTGCATTTTGATTCTGATTTACAGTATCCGGAGATCTTGTGGGTTTTATGTTTGTGTAAAACCTACTTACCTCTCTCAATCTTTATTGAAATTTGACAAACTTTCCCTCTCTTTGGTTATTTCCCATCTTTGCGATCGTACTGATTTCGCGAGTAGTTCATTTTTATTTTTTTTCCTTCCGTCTGATGAAGTAGGGCTTTTTTAAAAAGAAATGTTTTACGCTCTATTTAGTATGCAGAGCATGCTGATTTAACATTCATTCCCCATTCCAAGCCGCTTCAGAAGGCGGCTGTGAGCTTCCTTCTAAAACCTTTGCGGACCATTTGGTGTTAGATCATCCAAATTGAGTCACGGAGCACGGAAACAGATACTTCGGTCCAACTCTTCCATGCTTAGCAATTTTCTGAACTGAACTAGACCCATTTTCCTCCATTTGACCCATATCCTCCTAAACCTTTGCTCTCCATGGAGCTGTCAAAATAACTTTTAACTGATTCAAAAATACTGAAGGAATGGTGGTGTTGAGTGTCTTCAAGCAATTTTGCAAGTGGTGTCATTCCCATGCTTGTAGACAGTAGTGGCTGTGAGGTTGAGAGAGAGAGAGCTGTGTTGTGAACCTTGGTGAGTTGCTACAATGTTTATTGTTGTTGGTACACCCTTCTGCTATGAGCGACAGTGTTGGAGGGGGACAGTGCTTGTGGATGTGTTGGATATCAAGTGGGCTGATATATTATGGAATAAAGGTAAACTACTACATATGCTGGTTATTTATAATAACCAAAGAAAATGTTGGATATACCTGCCAGATCTGTCAGTTTCGATGGATAGAGATTAAAAAAAAGTTAAGTTTGCAATTCTGCTATGAATCTTCTTCAGAATTTTCCCTGCTCCTGGATGATGTTGAGCTTCTTTAGTGTTGTTGGAGCTGTATCCATCGAGGCAAGTGTGGACTATTCCCTCACACCACTGACTTGTGCCTTGTTGGCGGTGGTCAGGCTTCACGGTGTAAGGAAATGTCTGTTTCACAGCAGGATTCCTAGCCTCTGACTTGCTCTTGCCGTAACAATACTAACGTGGCTAAGCCAGAGTTGGTTTGGGTAATGGTTAATCTTCAGGATGTGGATAGTAGTGGATTACATGATGGCAATGTTAAAGAATATCAAAGATCTTTGGTTAAAATCTCATTTGTTGAAGACGGCAATTGCTTGATACTTGTGAGCATCAAATATTGTTTACTACTTATCTATAACATCACAAGAACATTAGGTAGTCAACAGAATGGGGCTATATAGCAGGGCAAATATGCTCCACTATTCAGTCGTGGCTGATATAATTCCTAACCCCATTCTCCTGCTTTCTTCATGCATCGTTTGATTTCCTCATTCATCAACAAACTATTTATTTCTCCACAGCCTTCCTGTGGCATTGGCTTCCACAGATTTACCATATTCTCGTTGAACAAATTATTCCTCATCTCAGTTCTAAAGGCTTGTCCTTTCACCCTGAGCCTGTCCCCTTGGATCCAGCTCTGTCCTATTGTGGAAATGCCTTCTCCATGTCCACTCAATCCAGGTCTGTTAGCAGACTGTACTTTTGAGTCATATTCCCCGTTATATTTATAAACCCCACTGCATACAGATCAAGAGTCCTCAAACACTCCTCATATGCCAAATTCCTCATCCACAAAGTTATTCCTATGAATCTCCTCTGAGCCCCCTCCAAGTTCAACACATCCTTCCGTAGACAGGGGGCCCAAAACTGCTCACAATATCTTATGCAAAGTGGTAAATGTCTACTAATGAGTGCATGAAACTAATGAGTACATGGAACTTTCACTTTTATTCCGTATGTGAATTGGTTACATGATCCACGTAGTTCACGATGTATTTGTCCTTTTCTGATGATTGCAATCATTTTCCAGCATTTGTTCATATTGAAAGGTATATTTTCTGCTTCCTGGTCCTGTGTCCAATTTTTTGTTGTTTGGTTGTTTATCAAAGGGCAATCATTTGCGCAAGATGTAACATAGTGCCACACATTATAAAACAGAGCAATGTGAAGTGACTTCAATTCCGAACCATCAGATTAGCAGCACCGTGTTCTGCCCATATAATGACTGCAGCCACTGGTTCTGACTGCTGTGAACTTGGATAAACCGAACACCTGATGAAGGGATCTTAACCAAAAAGTTGATTGTCTTGCTCCTCAGATGTTTCCTGACATGCTGTGCTTTTCCACCACCACATTCTCGACTCTGATCTCCAGCATCTGCAGCCCTCACTTTCTCCTTGTTAAATAAATAATTACATCGCATAATGCCTGGGACGAGTTAATTTGTCCATCTACAAACTTTATTGAAGTTTATTGAAACGGAGTTAAATGTATTCCTGTTTTACTCCTCGGAGAGAGCGATAAAGTTCATTTGTGCAAGTTTTCTTCATCATTTTATCAAATATATGTTCTATTACAAAGTAGACTAACAGGGTAACGTATTCCATGAGATTGATCTTTGTCTATCGTCAGGTCTGCCATTTCAGTACTTTCATACTCCGAAATTTGATTCGAAAGGACAGTCCACAGAATCATAGAATGCCAATGGCGTGGAAGCAGCCCATTCGACCCATTGAGTCTACACCAATCCTCCTCAGAATATCTAACACAGAACCCAAACCCCGCCAAACATATTCCCGTACTTTTGCATTTCACATGGCAAAGCCACCTGCACATTCCCAGATATGATGTGATAACTTGCTATGGCCATACAACCTATCCTGTACATCTTTGGTCTGAAAGAGGAAACCGGAGCACCTGGAGGGGAGAACATTCAACCACCACACAGACTGTCGCCCGAAGGTGGGATGAATCAGGGTGCATGGCGCTGTGAGGCAGCAATGTTAACCACTGAGCCACCGTGCAACTGCCAAGCAGTCTACCACTGTTTCTATCTCCTCCCGACATCATAGTTTCCGTTTCTGAGTGTGGTCCGCCCTGTTTTCTTCTTGTAGTTGTGCGCTGTTCTTAGCCTTTTAACAGTTCCAAGATTGAAAATGGTGTTTCATTTCTTTCGAAGCTCTTCCTCTCATATGTTGATCTTCTCCAAAAGTTGAATTTTCCTCACACTTCCATGATCCATATAAATTCAAATATGACATAAGGGCATATGAAACAGAAGCAGAAATAGCCTGATGGCTGTTCGATAAGGTCATGGTTCATCTGCCTCAAGTCACAACAACTCTTCAGTTCCAGTTCCACAAAGCCCTCAACTCCTTGATATTTCAAAAATTTGTCGATCTCTGCTTAGAATACATTCACTGATCTAGCTTCCAAATTTTTCTGGGCAGAGAACTCCTGATATTCACTATCCTCTGAGAAAATAACATCATTTGATGCATTGTTTGGAAGTTTGCAGATGGCACCAGCATTGGTTGTATAGCAGACTGTGAGTGTTATCTAAGATTGGAAAGGGATCGTGATAAATTGGGTCACTTGGCTGAGGAGCGACGGATGGAAATTAATTTAGATCACTGCCAGGTGTTGCATTTTTGTAAGATGAAGAAGGGAAGGGCTTTTGTAGTTCATGGAAGGACACTGGGTAGTGCTGTCAAACAGAGAGATCTCAAGGTTCAGTTACATAGTTGTTTTCATGCTATGTCGCAAGTATGCAGGCTAGTAAAGAAGGCGTTTGGAATCTTTCATAGCTCATATCACAGTGTACAAGTATTTGGATGTCATATTGTGGTTGTACGGGACGTTGGGTGAGTCCAGTTTTGGAATACTGTGTACAGTCCTGGTCATCTGCGATCCAAGGAATAGTATTACTTTGGTTTCAGTTGAAAATTAACAGTATGTTGTAGGTCTGGAGAGTATGAGTCATAAGGATAGGCAGAATAGTCTGGGGCTATTTTTTCTCCAGCATAAGAGACTGAGGGGTAACATTATAGAGGTTAGAAAATCCTAAATACAAAGGGTAAGGCGAATAATAAAGGTATTTTCTCTTAGGTGTTGGGGGGAGGGGCACTCAAAACAGGAGCCCATCATTTTAAAGAGAAAGGAGAAAGATTTAAAAGAGAACTGCGGGGCAGGTTTACCATATAGAGGGTGGTTCATATGTGGAATGAATAGCCAGAGAAAGTGGTGGATGCAGGAACAGTTCAAATATTTAAAAGACATTTACGCGGGTACATGGACAGGAAAGGTTCAGAGGGAAACTGGTAATTCGCCTGAAAATAGGACTACCTTAATTTGGGAAACCCAGTTGGCATGGCCAATTTGGCCTGAGATTTCTGTTACTCTGTGGTATGACTCTATGATTGAAAAGCAACGTAAAAATAAGATGTTTCACACCAGGAAACAGTTTAAAGAACGCCAGTACTTGGATCATGGACCCATCAGTAATTCACCCTTTATTTACGCATGCATCAGACATCGCATGGTTCGGTTTCCTTGGAGCCAGCTCTCAGCGTGGACTGAAATCCTCAGCTTCCTGTTTATTATTTTTAACAGGTTTCCCCACCACCAAAAAATGGAGCCGAAACCAACTACAATAGCAACACACTGTGCTCAGCCAGCACATAGTCAGTCCCCTAAACTGAGAAGACTTCTGAAACACGTGTTTTTTTTTAAATTTTATTAAACAAATTATAAAACAGTTTATAAAAAACAGTTAACATTTACAGCCGCACAAAACAGCAATTTAACAAGGGAGAGGAGCAGCAAAGCCAGGCCCCAAACCTTACCGTTCAACCAGTTTACAAGGTGATGAGGAGAAACCTCAAATCCCACTTTCACATATAAAAGACAGTGACAATGACATTTGTACGTAAAAGGACAATCCAGTTACATAAAAAAGTGCATACAATACAGTAAGGCCTGCCAGACCCAGGGACACGCAAGACAGTGCAGGTGATAGACCCAACAAACACCACAATACACAGTTAATTAACAAAAAAACACAGAGTCCTTGCTGGTCCGCAGAGTCCAGATGTAGAGACTTCGAAATGTAGAGTCCATTCTCACAAAAACGGTCTACTCCAGTTTTTGTGGTGCATTATCCAAAATGGAGTCCACTCCAAACTGCAGAGTCCACTCCTGAAGGCAGCAAATGCACACCCCACAGCACACAGGTGTTCAGTCTCCATGGAGTCCTGGCCCATCCTTGAAAAACCAGGCCCACTCACAGGAACATAGTACATTGTTCAGGTGCAGTTAACTCACAGGGGTTTTGGTCCACTCCTGAAGGCAAGGTCTTCTCCCAAACTCCAGGATACAGTAAGTACTCACCTCCCAGCACACACACAGGACTAGGCCTCCCCACAGGAACAGCTCCTCTGGTAAAATGTATGCTTTCCACAGGGCTCAGTCAAAACACCAATAAAAAGTGAAGACACATACAAAAAACAAAGAAAACTACAGTCCAAGGGCTATGCCCTACCACAAAATAAACATTGTCCTTTTTTCAGAAAGAGAAAAGAGTAACACACAAGCTGTATCCAGCCAGTGAAACAGCAACCCCCTAATGAGAACTGAGTTACACCTGAAGCACATTATGTGTATCGGGGGTTTAACAATCAGTCCTCACTGACAGGAATGCCAATTCACAAACTGGCTAAATAATTCAGCCAGTTCAGAAATCAGTTTCCCCCTTCCAGAAAAGAAGGGAAGCAGAAACTAACAGTACCACACTGACTGCAGCACCAGCCAGCACAGAGTCAGTCTCCTAAACTGAGGAGACTCTGAATCTCCTTTTTACTTTTTTTATTTTATTAAACAAATTACAAAACAGTTTCCAAAATACATTTACAGCTGTACACATGAGACAGCAATTTTACAAGGGAGAGGAGCAGCAAAGCCAGGCCCCAAAACCTAACGTTCAACCATTTTACAGGGAGATGAGGACAAACCTCAAATCCCAGTTCGACATACGATAAGACAGTGAAAATGACATTTGTACATGAGACAATACTGGTACATACAAAAGTGCAGACAATACAGACCCAGCAAGCCCCTGCCCCTCCCACCTTTCGACCACCTCTAGGACCGACCGTCCCGATTACCCCTTCTCGGGATGAGAGTGCTCAGAACGGCCTACCCACCATCTGGCTTTCGGGGCGACTGGCATCAGGGTGGCCTACCCACCCTCCGGCTTTCAGGACAGCCTACCAACCTTTAGGTTCACAGGATGGCCTACCCACCCTCCGGCTCTCGGGGTGACAGCTTTCAGAACGAACCATGAGTCTCCCAGCTCACAGCAAGGCCTGCCAGACACAGGGACACGCAAGACAGTGCGGGTGATAGACACAGGAAACACCACAATACAGTTAGCTACCAAAAAAACAGTCCTTTCTGGTACACAGTCCAAATCGATACAGTCTTCAAGATATGGAATCCATTTCCAGGAGGAGCCCACTCCAGTATACAATGTGCAATGTCAGAATTAGAATCCGCTCCAAACTGCAGAGTCCGTTGCTAAAAACAGTCCGCAACCAAAGGCAGAGTCCACTCCTGGAGACAGCAAATGCACACCCCACATAACACAGGTGTTCAGTCTCGATGGAGTCCTGGTCCAGCCTTGGAGAGCCAAGCCCACTCACAGGAACACAGTACATAGTACAGGTGCAGTTAACTCACAGGGGTTTGGTCCACTACTGAACGAAAGGTCTTCTCCAAAACTCCTGGATACAACAACTGCTCACCTCCCAGCACACACACAGGTGTTCAATCTTCAGAGGCCCAGTCCCAGGACTCGGCCTCCCCACAGGAACAGCTCATCTGGTAAAATATGTCTTCCACAAGGGCTCAGTCCAAACACCAAAAACCGTCAGGATACATACAAAAAAAAGGAAACTAGAGTCCAAGGCTAAGCCCTACCACAAAATTAACATTGCCCTTTCCTCAAAAAGTAGAAGAGAAAAGAGTAACACACAGGCTGTAACCAGCCAGTGAAACAACAACCCCCTAATGAGAACTGAGTTACACCTGAAACACATTATGTGCATCAGGAGTTTAATAATCAGTCCTCACTAACAGAAATACCAGTCAACAAACTGGCTAAATAATTCTGCTAGTTCAGGAATCAGGTTTCCCCCTCCAAAAAAAGAAGCAGAAACCAACAGTAACACACTGACTGTAACACCAGCCAGCATAGAGTCAGCCCCATAAACTGAGAAGACCTCTGAAACTCCTGTTAATTTTTGTTCCAGTTTATTTCTTTATTTTATTAAACAGTTACAAAACAGTTTATAAAAAACAGTTAACATTCACAGCTGTATACAACAGCAATTTTACAAGGGAGAGGAGCAGCAAATCTAGGCCCCAAACCCTACCGTTCAACCAGTTTTCAGGGAGATGTGGACAAACCTCAAATCCCAGTTCCACATATAAAAGACAGTGACAATGACATTTGTACATAAAAGGACAATCCAGTTACATAAAAAGATGCATACAATACAGACCCAGCAAGCCTCTGTCCCTCCCACCTTCCGACCACTCAACTGCAGCCCGTCCCTACACACCTTCCAGCTCTCGGTCCACCCCATGCCCCTTCCAGACCTCGGTCGAACCTGACACACCTTTCGACCACCTCTAGGACAGCCCGCCCTGGTACCCTCCCGGGGTGACAGCGGTCAGGACGGCCTACCCACCTTCCGGCTTCACTAACCACCCTCAGCACCTTTCGACCACCTGTAGGACAGCCCGCCCCAGTACCTGCCCGGGGTGACAGCGCTGAGAACGGCTACCCACCTTCTGGCTCTCGGCCTGCACCTACGTTACCATTGGGCTCTCACTCATCCCGATGTGCCATCCGGCCAGTGGGCTATCCTGGCACACCTTTCGACCACCTCTAGGACAGCCCGTCCCCCTCCCTGGGACGACAGCGTGCAGGGTAGCCCACAAGCCTTCCGGATCTCAGCCCGCCCCTACGCCCCTTCTAGCTCGGCTGCTCTGACACCTTTCGACCACCTCTACAGCAGCCCGTCCCGATTACCCCTTCTCGGGACAACAGCGCTCAGAACGGCCTACCCACCCTCTGGCTCTCAGGGTGACTGGCATCAGGGAAGCCTACCTACCCTCCGGCTTTCGAGAGAGCCTACCAACCTTCACGTTCACAGGATGGCCTACCCGCCCTCCGGCTCTCGGGGTGACAGCTTTCATGACGACCCATGAGCCTCCCAGTTCACAGTAAGGCCTGCCAGACCCAGGGACACACTAGACAGTGCAGGTGATAGACCCAGGAAACACGACAATACAGTTAATTACCAAAAAATAAAAACCAGAGTCCTTTCTGGTACACAGTCCAAATCTATACAGTCTTCAAAATATAGAATCAATTTCTAGGAAGAGTCCACTCCAGTATACGATGTACATTGTTGGAAATAGAGTCCGCTCCAAACTGCAGAGTCCGTTGGTAAAATCAAAGTCCGCAACCAAGGGCAGAGTCCAATCCTGAAGGCAGCAAATGCACAACATACAAGTGTTCAGTCTCCATGGAGTCCTGGCCCAGCCTTGGAAAACCAGGCCCACTCACAGGAACATAGTCCAGGTTCAGTTAACTCACAGGGGTATGGTCCACTCCTGAAGGAAAGTTCTGCTGCCAGACTCCAAGATACAGCAACTGCTCACATCCCAGCACACACACAGGTGTTCAATCTTCAGTGGCCCAGTCCCAGGGCTAGGCCTCCCCACAGGAACAGCTCCTCTGGTAAAATGTATGTCTTCCACGAAGGCTCGGTCCAAACACCAAAAACAGTGAGGATACATACAAAAAACAAAGAAAACTTGAGTCCAAGGGCTACTCCCCACCATAAAATCCACATTGTCCTTTTCTCAAAAAGTAAATAGTAAAAAGAGTAACACACAGACTGTAACCAGCCAGTGAGACAACAACCCCCTAATGAGAACTGAGTTCCACCTGAAACACATTATGTGCACTAGGAGTTTCACAATCAGTCCTCACTAAAAGGAATGCCAGTTAACAAACTGGCTAAATAATTCTGCTAGTTCAGAAGTCAGGTTTCCCCCTTCCAGAAAAGAAGGGAAGCAGAAACTAACTGTAGCACCAAACAGCACAGAGTCAGTCTCCGAAACTGAGGAGACTCTGAATCTCCTGTTTATTTGTTTTTTTTTTAAAATAGAGTTGGAGGGGGATCTCCTGTCTATTTCTTTTCTTTTTCTTTTTTCGTTTTTTTCTTTTTTTTATTACCCCCACACTACCACCTAATTGCGGTAGTGCTTATTTTTTTCCCCAGCACTCATGGTGTATGTGTGTAGGGGTGAGACACAGTGAGAGACACAAAGTGCACGAATCTTTATTCAATTTTCACCACCAGGAAGATAGGAAAACACCCGGGTGGCCAGTGACAAGCACTGCCCTTCACATCAAAGGGCAGTGCTGTGTGATCAAAACAGTGAAGGGGAGTGTAGGGACTAAATCAAAATAGAGTTGAAGGGAGAAATAATGCACTCCATTCCCTGCGGTACCCACCTCTCCCTGAACAACTCCAGGGTGTTGGTGGACACCGCGTGCTCCTTCTCCAAGGACACCAGGGTCCTAACGTAACCAAATCTCCTGTTTATTTTTTCTTCTATTAGCAGAGGAGGAGGTTTAAATCTCCTGTTTATTTTTTTATTTTTTTAATTATACCCCACACTACCACCTAAGTGCGGTAGTGCTTATTTTATCCCCAGCACCCATGGTGTGTGTGTATACGTGTGAGACACAGTGAAAGACACAAAGGGCACGAATCTTTATTCAAATTCCACCACCAGGAAGATAGGAAAACACCCGGGTGGCCAGTGACAAGCACTGCCCTTCACATCAAAGTGTGATCAAAACAGTGAAGGGGAGGGTAGGGACTAAATCAAAATAGAGCTGGAGGGAGAAATAATGCACTCCACTCCCTGCAGGGCCCACCTCTCCCTGAACAACTCCAGGGTGTTGGTGGACGCCGCGTGCTCCTTCTCCAAGGACACCTGGGCCCTAACGTAACCAAGTCTCCTGTTTATTTTTTATTTTCTTTTTTCATCAAAGGGCAGTGCTGTGTGATCAAAACAGTGAAGGGGAGGGGAGGGACTAAATCAAAATAGAGTTGGAGGGAGAAATGATGCACTCCACTCCCTGCAGCGCTAACCTCTCCCTGAACAACTCCAGGGTGTTGGTGGACACCGCGTGCACCTTCTCCAAGGACACCCGGGCCCTAACGTAACCAAATCTCCTGTTTATTTTTAAAATATTTTTTTAAATTTTTTTTCTTTTTTTTTCGTGTGAAACACAGTGAAAGACACAAAGTTCACGAATTTTTTATTCAATTTCCACTACCAGGAAGATAGGAAAACACCTGGGTGGCCAGTGACAAACACTGCCCTTCTCATCCAAGGGCATTGCTGTGTGATCAAAACAGTGAAAGGGAGGGTAGAGACTAAATCAAAATAGAGTTGGACGGGGAAATGATGCACTCCACTCCCTGCGGCGCCCACCTCTCCCTGAACAACTCCAGGATGTTGGTGGATACCGCGTGCTCCTTCTCCAAGGACACCCGGACCCTAACGTAACCAAATCTCCTGTTTATCTTTTTTTTTGTCAGGAAGAAAGGAAAACACCCGGGTGGCCAGTGACAAACACTGCCCTTCACATCAAAGGGCAGTGCTGTGTGATCAAAACAGTGAGGGGGAGGGTAGGGACTAAATCAAAATAGAGTTGGAGGGAGAAATGATGCACTCCACTCCCTGCGGCGCCCACCTCTCCCTGAAAACTCCAGGGTGTTGGTGGACACCGCGTGCTCCTTCTCCAAGGACACCAGGGCCCTAACGTAACCAAATCTCCTGTTTATTAATTTATTTTTTATTTTTTTTTCTTTCTAAGTGCGGTAGTGCTTATTTTTTTTTCCCCAGCATCCATGGTGTGTGTGTGTGAGCAGGTGTGAGACACAGTGAAAGACACAAAGTGCACAAATCTTTATTCAAATTCCACCACCAGGAAGATAGGAAAACACCCGGGTGGCCAGTGACAAGCACTGCCCTTCACATCAAAGGGCAGTGCTGTGTGATCAAAACAGTGAAGGGGAGGGGAGGGACTAAATCAAAATAGAGTTGGAGGGAGAAGTGATGCACTCCACTCCCTGCAGCGCCCACCTCTGCCTGAACAACTCCAGGGTGTTGGTCGACACCGCGTGCTCCTTCTCCAAGGACACCCGGGCTCTAACGTATCTCCTGTATTTTTTTTTTGGTGTGTGTGTGCGCAGGTGCGAGACACAGTGAAAGACACAAAGTGCACGAATCTTTATTCAAATTCCACCACCAGGAAGATAGGAAAACACCCGGGTGGCCAGTGACAAGCACTGCCCTTCACATCAAAGGGCAGTGCTGTGTGATCAAAACAGTGAAGGGGAGGGTAGGGACTAAATCAAAATAGAATTGGAGGGAGAAATGATGCACTCCACTCCCTGCGGCGCCCACCTCTCCCTGAACAACTCCAGGGTGTTGGTGGACACCGCGTGCTCCTTCTCCAAGGACACCCGGGCTCTAACGTGTCTCCTGTTTATATCAGTCAGCCGGGGTCACTGATTGGACCACGTCAATAGCTCCAATCAGGAAACTCATATTCTGTGAGATGTCCCTGGCTCACCGTGTTCCCATCGCTATTAAGATGGTATAAAGTGGCTTGCAGTTGATTAAGAATTGGAATGTGTTATGACACAAAGATTGAAACCCACTGGTAATTCAACGAATCATACAGAACAGCTTGACTTGCCTGGCAATATGTTAAAATATGGGTGACAGAGAACTCCCAAAATTCAGTAAACGTTTCACAAATCTAAGCCCTCTTTTCTCTGAACATCTTACTCTACAAAAATATGCTTTTATAAAAACTCTATGACAATACGCTGTTCCAAAAAGACACTCATTAAAGGTACATCAATTTAATTTCAAAACCACACGATCTTTGTCCTCTTCTGTGTCTTCACTCTTCCAGCTGATGTTCTCTCCAGGTCTTCTTCTTTCTTTTTACTGCGAGTATGTTTCACGTGAAAACGTACCATTGAAAGAGTGTGTTTTCTATTTCTTTGGAGAACAAGATGTTAGATGGGAAATTCGCTCTCCAGTAGTTTCTCTGTGTGGCAGTTGATCTCTGAACAATTTTCAACATGTCTGCATTTTTACATCATGCCAACATTGGATGGTCTCATTGGTTCAATGTTGGCAAAACAA
Source organism: Chiloscyllium plagiosum (assembly GCF_004010195.1). Lineage (NCBI taxonomy): Eukaryota > Metazoa > Chordata > Chondrichthyes > Orectolobiformes > Hemiscylliidae > Chiloscyllium > Chiloscyllium plagiosum. Next base: position 8,646,058 of record NC_057755.1, on the reverse strand, counting down.
TAAATGTAAACTCAATTGAATTTTAGTATGCGGGGGCATAACTTAAAACGTTAAATTAGCCTTTGGTTAAATTTGATTTGCTCTGAAAACATGAACCAAAACTCAGGATTCATTTTACAGCCAAATGTTACAAATTTTCAATTTTCTAGGGCACTCTGACACTGCCATCTGAACTTACATACAGTTGCTTGTAATCTCTCAGTTCAGTTCAGCATTCCCTCTATCTTTAAGGTACAGTACATGTCTTCAACTTCAAAACACTTGCTTGGTGATGCATTACAATAATGCACGTGTTTCGGACAGTCGTAGCTTTGCAGACATATTACATCCAAGGTAACAGGTTAAAATAATAAACAAAAGGTCCTGTTAGAGACATGCAGCTGCAGTTGCTGATGCAGAAAAGGCTGGATAAGGGCACCCTTAAGTATGCTGATAGAGCAATTCCATAGTCAGCTGTTGTAAAGTCTGAAAGCCAGTGCAAATAGATTTAATTGGTTGAGATTTCCAGATGTTCACAGTTACATGTTATGAATCAGTTAGAGTTTGAATAGATATGCACATAACCGTAAAAACGTAATAAGCATTAAAGTGATTCCATTAAAAATCCTCGAGATAGTAGATTAGATTACAGTGTGGAACAGGCCCTTCGGCCCAACAAGTCCACACCCACCCGCCGAAGCGCAACCCACCCATACCCCTACATTTACCCCTTACCTAACACTTGGGCAATTTAGCATGTTCATCTAACCTGCACATCTTTGTGACTGTGTAGAGGAAACCGGAGCACCCGGAGGAAACCCACGCAGACACGGGGAGAACGTGCAAACTCCACACAGTCAGTCGCCTGAGGCGGGAATTGAACCCGGGTCTCTGGCACTGTGAGGCAGCAGTGCTAACCCCTGTGCCACCGTGCCGCCCAGTAAAGGAGGAGTCCCATACTATTACAGATAGGATTGAAATGCAGGTGCAGACGTCAGCAGTATTAGATTAGATTAATTACAGTGTGGAAGTAGGCCCTTCGGCCGAACACGTCCACACTGACACTTCGAAGAGCAATCCACCCAGACCCGTTCCCCTACATTTACCCCTTCACCTAACACTCTGGGCAATTTAACATGGCCAATTCACCTAACCTGCACGTTTTTCGACAGACGAAGGAAACCAGAGCACCCGGAGGAAACCCATGCAGACACGGGGAGAATGTACAACTCCACACAGACAGTTGCCTGAGGCGGGAATTGAACCCGGGTCTCTGGCGCTGTGAGGCAGCAGTGCTAACTGCTCTGCCACCCATATTGAAATGTGGTTATATACAGTACTCACTGCGAAAGCTCCAAGGATAGAGATAGGTGTGTCTGGGAAACATCATGACTTCATAGAAGACCAAAGGCTGACTACAACGCTTTCCATCACTGACCTGACAGCCACATAAGTAATCAGATTAGTTGTGCATGTTCGAAATTATTAACATGATCGTTCTATAATGGTGGGATGAAATGAATGTATAAACATATACGCCTTTCCTTTGTTCAGTGAAGAAGCTTCCTGAACGCCAGATGTTTCCTCACACCAGTGTCGCATATTAAACACGCCGGGTGCTGAGTGATTCATTTCGTCATTCTTTCCCAATACCACTGTCCATATCACTCTACAAAATTTAACCTTGTAAACGCAAGTGATCTGAACAGTAATTGGCATATTCGAATGAATTTTGAAATCTGACTGATCCTTTTTTTCTCATTCATGAATGGGATGTGAGCTGCCAGATTTGTATGTATTGCCCATTCCTAGTTGCCCCTTGAGAAGATGGTGGCACTTTCTTGAACCGCTGTGCTGCTTGCTGTGGGGTTACCCACAATGGCCTGGTGCAGGGAGCTCCATGATTGTGACCCAGCAATAGTGAAGGAACGGTGATGTATTTCCAAGTCAGGATGGTGATGTCTTCAAGGGAACTTGCACGTGGTGGTGTTACCGTGTATCAGACATCCTGTACTTGTGTATGGAATCGGAGTGTGGCTATTGCTTTATGTTAATCCTTGGTGAATTTCTGCAGCGAAGTTTGGAGATAGTACACACTGCTGGCCCTGCGTTTTGGTTGTAGATGAGGTGGATACTTTTGTAGATGTGATGCTAATCAAGCAGGTTGTAATCACACCTTCCAATTACAGTATTACTGTTATGATAAAGAACCACATTCACTAAGTTCCCTATTGATTCTCACATGCTCCTATGTCTCCCCAACTCTGAGGTCTACCTCCCCTCATTAACAGACCCTACAGATTTGTGACTAGCATACATGAGAAAGCATGGGACCCAATTCAGTGACACCTCAATCCAACAATTCAGACTTCATATTCAACCATCTCAGTTTTACTTCATAAAAAAGTATACTGTTGTGATTGTTCATACTCAGTTCCCGATCAGGTCCATTGATGGAAAATATCTTGTCCTTATTAACATTTTGATTTGATTTTTTTCTTCCATTACCAGTTTAATAAGTATGAAAAGTCTGCTACAATATTTTGTAGCAATATTTCAATGAGTCTGTTAGCATGACCTACTTGCATTAAAATATTTCATTTTTTCTTTTATGGTTCTTATTCTCGCTTATTTGTTGATTTACTCTGCTTCTCTATTTTTTTCCCAGCGTGTCTTTATTTCATTCTGGTTTGCTTGAGTCTGTAATTCCAATATAACTTTTTCACTGTGCATCGTGTAATTGAGTTAACATATTAATCTGAGGCAATTGGTCTGATTTTTCAGATATATTATGCTGATGATTTTGCTGTGATTCTAATCGTGAGGAAGTGTGCATTTTTTGATTTTTCTTACAGTTAACTTGGTGGGAATTGTGATTCTGAATCGAGGCAATTGTGGGCTCTCCAAATGCGTCACTCGCTATTTGTTGGCAATGTCTACAGCAGACCTGCTTCTCGTCATCTTTAATGTCTTACTGCACCGAATTAACAATCTTTATTTCCCAGTTACTTTTTTATCCATCACTCCTGTGTGTACCTTGAGACTTGCAATGTTCATTGCAACCCGAGACTGTTCAGTTTGGTTCACAGTTGCTTTCACATTTGATCGGTTTGTAGCAATTTGTTGCCAGAAACTAAGAGCAAGATATTGCAATGCGAGAATGGCATTTGTGGTTATAGTAACTGTGAGTGTGGTCAGCTGTTTGAAATCAAGTGCTTGGTATTTTGCAATTATTCCTTCGTTTGTTATTGACAATATACCATGGTTTTGCATCTTTAAATCAGCCTATTATACATCATTATTCTGGAATGTGTATGAATGGTTTGACAGTATAATTACACCATTGCTTCCAATTGTATTGATTTTAATATTCAATGCTCTGACTGTCAGGAATATTATGACATCTAACCGCATCCGCTGTCGCCTCCAGATCCACGGAAATGGACAGAATAATAGTGATCCAGAGGTGGTAAACAGGAGAAAATCCATCATCTTGCTCTTTGCATTGTCTGCTAATTTTGTACTGTTGTGGATGACATATGTCCTACACTCTTTCAACTGGCAAATAACAAATTATAATTATAAAGACAAGACATTGAATGATGCAATATTTGTCTTTCAAGAAATTGGATTCATGCTACAGCTTCTGAGTTCGTGCACCAACACTTGCATATACGCTCTAACACAAACTAAATTCAGAGAGGAATTTATCAATGGAGTAAAATATCCATTTACTCGAATTATTAAATTGTGCCAATAAGCATACAAGCTTGACCTGTATTTGAAGATGGATTTCCAGTATTCCTACAGGATCTCCAAGTTGAACTAACTTGTGAAATTTCCCAGGTTTCATTAACTGAAAAGAACTCCATGTTCTCAGAATTGGAAAGACGACTCTTGGCCACGAGAATTTTAAATGATCAGTTGTGCAAAAAATTAACGATTTGTATTTAAAATATGTCATTGAGATATAGTATCTGTCAAGGATTTTGCTGGTCAAAGGATTGAGTTTTTGATTATGTGTTTCATGTGAAAAACTAGTCCAATTCGAAAACTATTTAAATCATTGATTTCCGTAATCAATAAGCTTACATTCTTATGTTAAAGGTTCAGTGAAAAATCTGCGTAAATATGTTCAATGACTGACTACCATGGCAACGAAATGCAAACATTAAACATAAAATCTTCCAAGCTACTGTCATTCTGAAATTTGATTTTAGTGGCATTATTTGCAGTTGTGATGATTCATTTTCATTTTCAGTCCCTTACAAAAAGTGACCAGTGCAGATTCTGGAGATCAGGGTCGAGAGTGTGGTAATGGAAAAAAACACTGCACGTCAAGCAGCATCGAGGAGCAGGATAATTGACATTTCGGGCATCAGCGCTTCATCAGGAATGGATGTGCTCCTGCTCCTCGGATACTGCCTGACCTGCTGTGCTTTTCCAGCACCACGCTCTCGACCCACTTTCAGACTCTGCCTATGCCTCCAAAAATCAACTTGTTCAGTTGTTCTCATTGTTGCATCGCACTACCCATCATTGAAACAATCACATTGTCATCATTCCTGAACCTCCTTCTTTGGGTGCACCATGCATTTTGTTTTGTTTAAGCTGTTATAAAATACAAGTTTAGATTTCAGTTCCTAAAATTGTGACTCTTGGTGTTACTTTTTTCCTGTACAGTTAATTACAATACAAAATGTATGGTCACTTGCCTCAAAATGTCTAAGCTGCTCCCTGGACTTTGAGACTCAGCACCAACATTCACTTTGAAAGGAATACTGAGCAATGATGCTAATTATAAAGAAAATTATTTATTCCATCCAGGACAAAGCAATCCACTTGATTATATCTGCATTCACAAACGTCCCGCCCATTCACCGCTAACACTCAATAACTGCAGTGTGTACCAGTTACAAGATGCACTGCAGAAATTCACCAAAGATCCTGAGGCAGTACCCTCCAAGACTTGACCACTTCCCTCCAGTCAAAGGTACAGATACATGGGAACACCACTCCCCACACGTTCCCCTCCAAATCACTCATCATCTCGACTGGGAAATATATACCTGTTGCTTCACTGACACTCGGTTAATATTCTGGAATTTCCTCTTTAAGGGTATGGTTGGTCATTCTATGATTCAACCACCAGGAAAAGCATCTATGTGGACAAGACTTCAATAACAAGCAAGGCCAACGATGAAAGGGAAGTGAATAAGAAAGATGAAATGAAGATGGGGTTGGAGGGGGAACCAAGCACTCTCTCCCTCACAGGAACAATTCTCCCTAAATGCATCGAGACACTCCATGCTCCCTCTCCGAGGACACCCACCCTCGGACCCCACTGCAGAAGAGGGACAGGCACACGGCAGAGACCAGCTCCTGTTTAACTCTGTCAGCCAGGGCTCCCTGATTAGACCAGGTTAACAGCCCTAGTCAAGGCTCACATCGTCAGTGATCCACCAGGCCCTTGTTTCAATGACGACATTACTCCCCGACCAAGTCAGGGATGCACGCCTGTTCATTCTCTTGTAGCTTCCCTCGCATACTTTTACCCCAGGTCTTGTTTCTCTGACTCTGAACCGGCCATGGGGTGATGTATACTGGACTGTAACCAGTCTCTTGCCCCCAGAGTGTCACGGGAGACTTTCCTCTTCTTATTTGTTGGTAACGGTTTCGAGGCTGCATCCATCTCAGACTGGAAGGTGTCTTCTTCGCTAAGCAGAGGGAAGAGCCCACGGTTTCTGTTAGACTATCTGGCTGTTCTGAGGAGCCAGGTATGCATTGCTCCAGCCAAGTGTGCAACGGAGCAGCTTTCATATGATCTACCTTCTTGTTCAGGGACGCTTCACTTACGAAACCATGTAAGTTTTGGAATCAAACGTCACAATAGCCTTATCTTTTACCCATGCATCGCCATTTCTGTTGTTTCGACACCGACCTTCGTTTCCTCAAGTTAACTGTCTCTCTCGATTAGAGGAGACATTTATCTGGTATTGGTGCTCCTGATGCTGTTTCACCCTCTCCCAGGTCTGGGAATATCAGGTTTAACCTTGGTGCAGCATCTTCTCCCCATTAACAACTCTGTTGGAGCTAGTTCTGTTGTTTTGTGAGGGATGGTCCTATAATCGAACAGGACCCGGGACAGTTTGGTATCGAGTGAAGCTGTTGGCTGTTTCTTTAAACCTGCCTTCAATGCTTGAACTGCTCTTTTTACCAGACTATTCGATGGTGGATAGCATGGAGCTGTCTGAACATGCCGAATGATACTTGAGGTCAGGAAAAACTGGAAAACACTGCTGGAAAATGACATGCTCTTGTCTGTGACCAGTACTTCCAGGAGTCAGTATATCATGGATGATGTTCACAGCCACTAAATCATCATCACGTAGTTTACAAAATGAATTCAATGCAGGTCCAACCACTTTCAATGGACATCCACAATAACCAAGAACATTAAGCTCATGAAAGGGCCGATATAGTCCATGTGTAAACTAATCCAGGGTTTACCCAGCCGTTTGCAGGAGTGTGGGGGTGGGGTGGGGGTTGGGGGTGCCTGCTGCAAATAATGTTTATCCATATGAGCACTGAGCACTGTCCCACCAACGTGGCCATGTTGGCATCCAATCCTGGCCATCAGACGTAACTTCACTCCAACATCTTCATTTTGGACAGCCCTGGATAACCCTGCTGGTATTCAACCAATATCAGTTAGACTACTTTACTCGGAACAATCCCTCTTGTTCTCCATAATAAAATGCTGTCCTCTATAATGAGGGATTAGATATTTATCTAGCTGTGAGAATTGGTGTACAGATTGTTTAAAATCCTCAAATGGCAAAAGGCCAATTAGGTTTAACAATCAGTACGTGCAGTGCTGTTGATTCTGCAGACTCTCCTGGGTTAATGATTCCTTCCCTTTCCAGCCTCCGATTTCTGCCTCGGCTTTTCCCTATAGAGTTGAAGATGGTTATTGCCTGACACTTTTGTGGATCAAATGTCATTCACTACTTGTCCATAAGATAAGACATAGGAGCAGAATTAGACCATCGGGCCCAATGAATGAGCTAAGGCATTCAATCATGGCTGACGTTTCTTAACGCCATTTTCTAGCTTTCTCCCTGTAATCCTTGATAGTTCATCAACAGCTATCCGTCTCTTCAATACACTTCGTGACTTGGTCTACAGAGCCTTTCTGTGGCAATTAATTCGACAGATTCACCATCCTCTGGCTGAAGAAGTTCTTCCTTGTCTCAGTTCCAATCCCAAGATTGTGCCTCAGGTCCTGATGCGTCCTATTAATGGAAACATCTTCTCCACGTCAACTCTATCCCGGTCTCTCAATATTCTGTAAATTTCAAACAGACTGCCCTTCATATTTCTAAACCATATTGCGGATTAGACAGAGTCCTTAACCGCTCCTTCTAAGCAAACCCTTCATCGCTAAGACCATTCTTATGAACCTTCTCTGAACCTCCTTCAAGTTCAATGCATCCTTCCTTAGACACGGGGCCCAAGAACTGCTCGCGAAATGTTGAGTAAGGTGTTACATATCTGCTAATGAGTACATGAAACTAATGAGTACATGAGACTTTTAATTTTATTGCATATGTTGGTTAGTCACCTTTCCCACATAGTTCTTTCTAAGTTCGTTTATTTGTGATGATTGCAATAATTTTCTATTACATGTTAGTATTGAAAGATATATTTTCTGATTTCTGGCAATCGCTTGCTCCTGTGATCATTTTTTAAATTTTTTTTAGTAGAAGGTGTAAAATATCATTATCAAACGCAGCAATTCAAAATAACTTCAAATCCGAATCATCAGATTAGCAGCACTGCACATAAAATGACAGCTTTCACTGTGTCTGCCTGTTGTGAGCTTGAGTAAATAATTAGACAGCATGATGCCTGGGGCTTGTTAATATATATTTTTACATTATGACTGTTGCAATTTCAACCAGCCGAAGTATATTGGCTTCCCAGTACCTTCCCAACCACAATCAACTCTGCTGTATTGATGTTATTCATCCTGACTTGTGGACCAAGTTCAACCTGTTCATAAGGTATATCATAACATTTCTGAACAGTTTGAATTGGAAAACATATCGATGCTTTAAAATTTCTGGCACTGTCTACAAATGGAAGTCAATCAAATAATATATGATTTTACAGCACTTGTTAAGATTAATATTCGAACATTGTTTTGTATGGCTTTGAATTAAATATGTTCTTCTTTTTCTCCTGGAATGCAGATAAAATTGATTTGTGCAATTCAACACCATTATTTTATCAAATTGAAATTCTCTTGCCAAGGGGGAGGAGCAGGACAACAGACTTTGCGAGAAGGATCTTTGTTTTTCGTCAGTTCTACCATTTTAGTACTTCCATATTCCCTGAAGTTCTTTCCGCAGAACCTCAGTTCATAGAAACCCAACAATGTGGAATATTCGACCCATCTAATCCACATGAATCCTCCTCAGATTATCTAACCCAGACTCATGGCGCACCCACACTATTCCTTTAATTTTGCATTTCCCATGACTTACCACCTAGCCTGCACAACTCTCAATACAATGGGACAAGTTACCATGGCCAATCCAAACAAACTACAAATCTTTTGTCTGTGGGAGAAAACCGGAATACTCAGAGGAAACCGACGGAGACACGGGAGAATGCGCCAACTCCACACAGACAATCGCCCGAGGAGGGGATGAAACCCGACTCTCTGGCGCTGTGAGACAGTAGTGCTATCCACTAATTCACCGTGCCACCGCCAAACACTTGTTTGATTTCTGTATACTTTAATCTATTTTCACACCCTGCGTCAAAGGATCCATTTCTGAGAATGGTCCTCAATGCCTTCTTCCTGGAGTTCTGCAGTCTGCTGTTCGTAACCATATTTCTTTTTATAGTTCAATGATCAATCAGGGTGGTATATAAAGTTAATTTTCCTGATTCCTTTTGATCTCCTCCAAAGCTTGAATTCTCACACTTTCTTGATGTTTAAGAATTCTTGATATGTTATATAAACCTCAGGAACAGGAGCAGATGCAGGCAATCCTCAATCCTGCCGGCTGTTCGATAAGATCATGACTCAACTGCTGCAAGTCTCAAACTTCTTTCGTTCCAGCTCCACATAGCCCTCAACCTCTTGGTATTTAAAAATTCTATCGATCTCGTTTTTCAAATACTTTCAGCGATCTCGCTTCCAATATTTTCTGGAGTCCACGTGTCATGAATGAAGCTCGCAGCTTCTAAATTATTTTTGACAAATTAACTCCTTGCACATCCAATGGACATCCATAATAACCAATCTGTTATGGACCAGGCCAGACCCCCCTCAAAACATTTCAAGGAAGTAGCCGGACACTAAATTTGCAAGTTGTTTTAAGCAGGTGTTAAGTGGATATTCCATATGTGCTGCAGCTGGCCCAACCACTTAGTTTTAAACGAAACAATTTATTTGCAAGATTATCAGATGAAATACAAACAAAAGAGAAACAAAGGATTCAGAATATTTTAACCTATTCCGAAGACCCAACAAATCATACCAATTTAACGATGTTGTTCTAAATACTTGCCCACAAGCATCCTTTGTCACAAAAGGTAAAATCAAACCCAAGGTCTTACAGGAGAGATGTCAGTGAGAGGGAGGATCAAGCAGGACCTGCTTCTTTGTTTCCACCATTGATAATGCTGAACCTTCCATTCATCACGGGTTTTATTTCTCATTTAGATTAGATTACTTACAGAGTGGAAACAGGTCCTTCGGCCCCACAAGTGCAAATCGACCCACTGAAGCGCAACCCACCCAGACACATTCCCCTACATTTACCCCTAACACTATGGGCAATTTCGCGTGGCCAATTCACCTGCACATTTTTGGACGGTGGGAGGAAACCGGAGCACCCGGAGGAAACCCGGGGAAAATGTGGAAACGCCACACAGACAGTCGCTTGAGGCGGGAATTAAACCTGGGTCTCTCTGGCGCTGTGAGGCAGCAGTGCTAACCACTGTGCCACTGTGCCACCCACTATCAAATGCTCTACCACTGAGCTATACCTCCACGTAATTTATTTGTTTACTTTTTCTGTTTGTACATTGGTTCCCAACATGTCTTCATTTCATTCTGTTTCGAGTTAGTCTATGCTTCCAATGTAACTTTTAATCCTGTCTCATGTCATCGAGGCATTAATCTGAGGCAATTGGTCTGATTTAGCAGTCATCCAAGCTGATGATTTTGCTGTGGGTCTAATCTGGAAAAAGTGTGCATTTATTTATTTTTCTTTCAGTTGATTTAGTGGGAATTGTGAATCTGAATCGAGGCAATTTCGCGCTCTCCAAATGCATCACTCACTATTTGTTGAGCATGTCTACAGCAGATTTACTTCACGTCATTTTTCCTTTAATACTGGACCGAATCATTACTTCTTTTAGATTACTTACATACTGACTGCCCCTGACAGTATCTTCACCTTCCCCATCCCCTCAGTGATACTGACGGCCCCAGACAGTGTCCTCACCACCCCCACACCTCTCAGTGATACTGACTGCCCTGACAGTATCCTCACCTTCCCCACCTCTCTCAGTGATACTGACTGTCCCTGACAGTATCTTCACCTTCCCCAGCCCTCTCAGTGATACTGACTGCCCCTAACAGTATTCACACCTTCCCCACCCCCTCAGTGATACTGACTGCCCATGACAGTATACACAGCTTCCCCATCCCTCTCAGTGATACTGTCCATGACAGTATCTTCACCTTCGGCCCAAACAAGTCCACATCAACCCGCCGAAGAGCAACCCACCTAGACCCATTCCCCTACACCTAACACGACGGGCAATTTAGCATGGCCAATTCACCTAACCTGCACATCTTTGGACCGTGGGAGGAAACCGGAGCACTCGGAGGAAACCTGCGCAGACACTGGGATAATGTGCAAACTCCACGCAGTCAGTCGCCTGAGGCGGGAATTGAATCCAGGTCTTTGGAGCTGTAAGGCAGCAGTGCTAACCACTGTGCCGCCCAGTAACTTCGTTATCCATCACTCCTGAGTATGCCTTGAGAGTTGTTATGTACAGTGCAGCGCTGAGCTGCTCCGTTTGGGTTACAGTTGCTTTTACTTTTGATCGGTTTGTAGCAGTTTGTGGCCAGAAGCTAAGAACAAGATATTGTAATCGAGAACAGCATTTGTGGTTACAGTAAATGTGAGCGTGGCCAGCTGTTTTCGGTCAATTATTTTGTATTTTGTATTTATTCCTTCAGTTGTTATTGACAATGTACCATGGTCTTGCATCATAATATCAGACTATTACTCGTCATTATTTTGGAAAGTGTATACATTGATAAATATTATAATGATACTATTCCTTCCAATTGTATTGATTTTGGTGTTCAATGCTCTGACTGCCAGGAATATTACAAGAGCCGCTGTCGCCTCCACATCCACCGAAATGGACAGAATAATACTGATTCAGAGGTGGTCACCCGAAGAAATTCCATCATCTTGCTCTTGCACTGTCTGCTAATGCTATATGGTTGTGGCCAGCACTTGTCATACAAGTTTTAATCCGGCGAGAAATGAACCATAATTATAAGGACAAGACTTTGAAAGGTTCAATATTTGTCTTTCAAAAAATTGGATTCATGCTACGGCTTCTGAGTTTGTGCACCAGCACCTGTCTATATTCTCTAATACAAAATTCAGAGAGGAGTTAATCAACGGAGCAAAATATTCATTTATTCGAATGGTTAAACTGTTCAAATAAGCACACAAGTCTGACCTCTATTTGATGATGCATTTCCAGTCTTACAACAAGTTCTCCAGGTTGAAAGACCTTGTGAAATTTCCCTGGCTGCACTAATTGAAATGAATTCTATGTCCTCAGAATTGGAAAGACGCCTCTCAGATGTCTCAGAAAATTGGAAATAATCAGTTGTGCACGAAATTAATGATTTGAGTTGAGAATAATATCTCACTGTGTTTGAAAATGTGTAAAAGATTTTGCTGGTCAAAAGGTGGAGTCTTTCTTATTCTGTGTCATTTTAAGACCTTTTCCGATTGCTAATGCATTTATAGCTTTACATTTTCTCATTAATAAATTTATGCTCTTATTTATGCTCATGAGGCTCACATGAGGCTCACATGATAGCCTCATGTGAGTATATTCCATGGCATCCAAATGCAAAGATTAATTTAAAAATCTTCCAAACTACTGTCATTCTGAGATCTGATTTTAGCAGTATTATTTAGCAACTGGGATCATAACGTACAATATTTGAAAGCGTCCTCCACAATTCACACTCACTCTTTAGCATTGTTTCCCAAAAACAATGTGTACATTTGTTCCCATTATTTTATATCATCCACCACCCTCCATCATTAAAATTACCCGATTGTAAACATTCCTGAAAATTCTTAGTTGTGTGTAGCTTAAATTTTGTTTTGTTTAAGCTGTCATAAGATGTCAGTTGAGGTTTCAGTTCCTGCCTACAATTGTTACTCTTTATTGTTACAGTTTATTTCCAGGCACATTAATTACAATGCACAGTGGATGGTCACTTGCCGCGCCATATCTGAAAAGCGCCCCGAACACTGAGACTCAGCACCAAGATTTACTATGAAAGATATACTGAACACTGACACTAACTAGGAAAAAAAAGACCACTGAGACTAATTGTGTAAGAAATCCTGAAGCAGTCAGGATGTGCTTTCTGAAAAGTAAACAAAGTGCATGATTTCGTTTGTTCAGTGGATAAGCACATGGGAAACCCGGTGACTTAATCTCCGCTGGCTATGAAATAAACAATTTCATGATTGGAATGAAACTTATTGTCAAGTGATTGCCTTCAGTCATTCCTCTCTAACAAGGAATGCATGACGTTTAGTGGCTCAGTGGGATAGTGATTAGACGGTCTAAAAGACCATGATGCTGTAATACATAAGAATTGGAGGAGGCCGCCCGACCACTCGAGACTGCTACACCATTTAATAGGGCCATGGCTGGTGCGACAGTTCTCATGTCCACTTTCCTGTACTTTCCCCAGAACCCGTCAATCAGCAACTGATCAGAAATCTGTCTCTGTCTACCTTAAATATAGGAAAGGACTATTCCTCCATATTTTCTTGTGCAATGGAGTTCCATAGCCACCAATCTCTCTGGGGAATGGCATTCCTCCTCATCCCAATCTTCTATTGATGCCCTTTAATCCCTGTCTCTGCATGGGTACAGGCCCAAGTGCTCTCACAAAGCTTGACACCATCTATGAAAAGGAACAAGTGATCATTCCCACCCCGACCCCTTCCCATTTATCTATCAGCCCAGGTGGTAGACACACCCACCCCCATATTCCTGATGAAGGGTTATTGCCCAAAATGTCGACTGTCCTGTTCCTTGGATGCATTCGGACCTTCTGTGACTCCCACCATCCAGGAAAAAGCAAAGCAACCTATTTAAATATAGGCACATCCAAAAATTTCCAGCCACTCCACCACTGTCATTCAATAACGTCAGGGTGGACAAGCTGCAAGATACACTGTAGAATGATCCTCATACAGCAAATTTCAAATACGTGACCACTTCCATCCAGTCAAAGGTAGCAGGTACACCGGAGCACCATACCATGCACGTTCCCCTCCAAGTCACTCACCATCTGGACTGGGAAATATATTGCTGTCCTTTCATTGTCCTTGGGTGAAGATCCTGGAATTTCCTCCCGAAAGGCAATGTTGGTCAGCTTACAGCACGTGGATAAGAAACAACACTCCACCATTTTCAAGGACCAACGAGGGACGGGTTACCTCTGTCAGCCAGTGCTCCCTGATTGGCCCAGGGTTAAAAAGAATCAAGGATCGCATTGCCAATGCGATCCACCTGGCCCTCGATCTAACGATGACATTAATCCCCCACGAAGTCCAGGGATGTGCACTTCCTCTTGTAGTTTCTCCCAGGATATTTTAACCTGAGGTCTGGTTCCTTTGACTCTGACTCGGGCACGGGTGGCGTGTACTGGACCATAACCAGTCTCGTGCCCCCAGAGTGTAACAGGAGGGTTTCTTCCTCCTCTTCAGGTGGCAGCGGTATCGAGGTTGCATCCATCTCAGACTCAAAGTTTCCTTCGACGCCAGATGGAGCAGGAGAACACTTGGTTTCTGACAGCCTTTCCTGCTGCTCTGACGGGCCAGGGATGTTTTGTTCCTGTTCCGTTTGCAAGGGAGCGGCTTTCCTGAGCTCTACTTGTTTGTTCAGGACCGTCTCACTTACCCAAACTTTGTAAGTCACGGGACTTGACGTCACATTGACCTCACCTCGTCCCCATGCAGGGACATTTCTTTTGTTTGACACCAAACTTATTTTCTCCTGAAGTCAACTCTCTCCTGTAGGAGGGAGGCATTTGGCCACTACTAGTCTTCCTAATTCTGTTTAACCACCCTACCTCGGGCCCAGGAGTACAAGTTTTAAACTGGTGCAGATTTTTCTCCCCATCAGCAACACTGTTGTTCTGTGCGGGTTTGTCCAATAATCAAACAGGACGTGGGGCCGTTTGGTATCGAGTGAAGCTGTGGTGATTTCTTTAAATCTGCTTTTAATCATTGGATTGCTCTTTCCGATAGACCATTGGACAGTGGATGTTATGGAAGTGTCTGAACTTGCCGGATGCCTTTCAACATCAGGAAATACTGGAAATCCCAGCTGGAAAATAACATCCCATTGTCCATGACTAGCACTTCCAGGAGTCCATGTATCACTGATAATGCACACACCTTGTTATCAACATCCCATTTTGACAAATTACACGTCCATCCACTTTGAATGGCCATCCACAATAACCAAGAACATTGATCCCAGGAGAGGACCTGTGTCTATGTTTAAAAGAGTCCAGGGTTTACCTTTGCTTGGGACAATCATTCCAGTGCCCTATAATAAAATGTTGCTCTGTAGATTGAAGGATTCGATATTTATCTGGTTATGAGAATTTCTGGACTGCTAGTTTAAAATCCCACAATGGCAAATCGACCCACTGAGGCCTCGTATTACGTACAGCCAATGCTGTCCATTTTGCAAACTGTACTGGGTTCATGACTTCTTCCCTTTCCACCCTCCTGATTTCTACCTCTACTTTTCCCCATAAGGCAAATGACACTTGGCGGGAATTGCAGAATCAGGGAATTTCTTCCTGGTCAACATGCAATGTGGCCTTGTCTCCTTCGGGCACCCCTGGACTTTCGTGAAAAACCGTTTGGTATTTCATTCGGCCTTCAACCAAACAGCTATTTTCGAGTCGAAATGGATGAGCCAATGAAAGTGAATCTTTCTCAGCCAATTTCCCCCCATCAGTCTTGAGCCTGAGCCTTTTACTACAATCAGTGCGAACTGAAACAGTTGCTTCTCATCCGAGCCTGGAACCAAACTTGGCGTCTTAATCTGAAAATGTTCCCTTTGATAGGTTCTCAGTCAAGCCGAAGTCTTACACAAACGTATGATTTGGAGTCTCGAGCAAACATTGTTAATGTTTGAATTTGCAATCACTGATGCAGCTGTGCTAGTACCTTCCTCCTTTAGAATCAGGTGACAATTTAACCAGATGTTTGTTTCAATTGGTTCTGACTTGAATGTTGTGTCACCAAGATAGTCCTTTTTTTTCTAAAAACTGTTCCTTGGCTCAGGATCACTCTGTCCTGGATTTTTTTTTCAGAGGGGTGATAAGCCAGGCCGGGCTCTGATCAGTCTGTATTGGTACGGAGATGTAAAAAATTCTGAGAGGCTTTTTTTTTTAGAAAAAAATAGATTAGACTTCAGGGCATGTAGTCATGTTGCAGAAGTGACCTGTATAAAGAAAGAGGAGTGGTCAGCTCTCCAGCTGATCTGAGCAGTTTTCGTTCAGTCTTGAACTGGTTGGAAATTCAACAGGGAGTTGTCTGTAAACTCGCTTTCTCTTTCTGCCCTTCAAATTGTTCTGAAAGGGAGTTTGTTCATTGGGACTCTTGTGTATAGTCGAAACAGCACAATTAAGTCTAGTTGGATAGGTTGAGTTCTGTAGGAGTTTTGTTATTCTGTTCTTTGTATTTCATTGCGTAATTTTGTGAATAAAGTTTTGTCTGTTTTTAAACTCTAGTAGTCAACCTAGCGAACGTAATCCGGGTAATGTTCACTGTACACTTACCGAAATAAATTGCAGAGTTGCTGCCTGCTTTAGAATATTTTGAGTAGTCTGGCTTAAACAATAACAGATTCGGGATTAGAACATAGAACATAGAAAAATACAGCGCAGTACAGGCCCTTTGGCCCTCGATGTTGCGCCGATCCAAGCCCACCTAACCTACACTAGCCCACTATCCTCCATATGCCTATCCAATGCCCGTTTAAATGCCCATAAAGAGGGAGAATCCACCACTGCTACTGGCAGGGCATTCCATGAACTCACGACTCGCTGAGTAAAGAATTTACCCCTAACATACGTCCTATACCTACCTTCCCTTAATTTAAAGCTATGCCCCCTCGTAATAGCTGACTCCACACGTGGAAAAAGTTTCTCATGGTCAACCCTATCTAAACCCCTAATCATCTTGTACACCTCTATCAAGTCACCCCTAAACCTTCTTTTCTCCAATGAAAACAACCCCAAGTGCCTCAGCCTTTCCTCATACGATCTTCCTACCATACCAGGCAACATCCTGGTAAACCTCCTCTGCACCCGTTCCAGTGCCTCCACATCCTTCCTATAGTATGGCGACCAAAACTGCACACAATACTCCAGATGCGGCCGCACCAGAGTCTTATACAACTGCAACATGACCTCAGGAATCCGGAACTCAATTCCTCTACCAATAAAAGCCAGTACGCCAAATGCTTTCTTCACCGCACTATTTACCTGGGTGGCAACTTTCAGAGATCTGTGTACATGGACATCAAGATCCCTCTGCTCATCCACACTACCAAGTATCCGACCATTAGCCCAGTACCCCATCTTCTTGTTACTCTTACCAAAGTGAATCACTTTAATCTTACCTACATTGAACTCCATTTGCCACCTTTCTTCCCAGCTCTGCAGCTTATCTATATCCCGCTGTAACCTGACGCATCCCCCCTCACTGTCAACAACTCCACCGAATTTCGTATCATCCGCAAACTTACTCACCCAACCCTCTAGCCCCTCCTCCAGGTCATTTATAAAAAGACAAACAGCAAAGGTCCCAAAACAGATCCTTGCGGAACACCGCTCGTTACTGCACTCCAACATGAACTCTTACCATCAACTACTACCCTCTGTCTTCTTCCAGCCAGCCAATTCCTAATCCAAACCTCCAACTCGCCCTCAATGCCATACCTCCGTATTTCTTGCAGTAGTCTACCATGGGGAACCCTATCAAACGCCTTACTAAAATCCAAATACACCACATCTACCGCTTTACCCTCGTCCACTCCTTAGTCACCTTCTCAAAGAATTCAATAAGGTTTGTGAGGCACGACCTGCCCTTCACAAAACCATGCTGACTATCCTTGATCACAATATTCCTATCCAGATGTTCATAAATCCTATCCCTTACAATTCTCTCTAAGACTTTGCCCACAACAGAAGTGAGACTCACCGGCCGATAGTTACTAGGGTTATCCCTACTCAGCTTCTTGAACAAGGGAACCACATTTGCGAGCCTCCAATCTTCTGGCACTACTCCTGTAGACAACGAGCACATAAAAATTAAGGCCAATGGCTCTGCAATCTCCTCCCTTGCTTCCCAGAGAATCCTAGGATAAATGCCATCAGGCCCAGGAGACTTATCTATTTTCACC
>NC_057755.1:8586843-8627882 GCF_004010195.1 Chiloscyllium plagiosum | reverse complement strand
TTAATTGTGACTCAGTGTTCACATCGGCAACAATGTCCTGTTCCTGAGTGATTACTGACGGAAGGTATTCATTCAGTGTCTCCCCAATCTCTTCAGCCTCTACACGCAACTTCCCACTACTATCCTTGACTGGATCTATTCCTACCCTAGTCATTCTTTTATTCCTGACATACCTATAGAAAGCCTTAGGGTTTTCCCTAATCCTACCAACTAAGGACCTTTCATGTCCCCTCCTTGCTGCTCTTAGCTCTCTCTTCAGGTCCTTCCTGGCTACCTTATAACTCTCAATCGCCCCAATTGAACCTTCACGCCTCATCTTTACATAGGCCGCCCTCTTCCATTTAACAAGGGATTCCAATTCCTTATTAAACCACGGCTCCCTCACACGACCCTTTCCTCCCTGCCTGACAGATACATACTTATCAAGGACACTCAATAATTGCTCGTTGAACAAGCTCCACATATCAATTGCGCCCTTCCCTTGAAGCTTACTTTTCCAAGCCACGCATCCTAAGTCGTGCCTCACCGCATCATAATTTCCCTGCCCCCAGCTATAACTCTTGCCCTGCAGTGCACACTTATCCCTCTCCATCGCTACAGTAAAAGTCACTGAATTGTGGTCACTGTCCCCAAAGTGCTCACCTACCTCCAATTCTAACACCTGGCCTGATTCGTTACCCAGAACCAAATCCAGTATGGCCTCACCTCTTGTTGGCCTGTCTTCATATTGTGTCAGGAAACCCTCCTGCACACATTGGACAAACACCGACCCATCTAACGAACTCTTTGCGGGTTTTTAAATCACAAGTGATTTTACTTTGGTTGGTGGTCAAAGCTTGGGATAGGAATGGCTTTTTCAGTCGCCAAAAGTTTTCTGAATGTGGATGCAGTGAATTTGGAAGTTTTGCAAAATGTGAATAGGGCCAAGTTACAAGATTTAGCAGAGAAGTTGGAATTGCAACTGCCTGTTTCTGTGAGGAAAGGAGAGATAATTAGAGCATTTAAACTTGCTGGAGAAACCATCGGAATCTATAGCAATGACAAGAATTCAAGTGCAAATGAGTCAGCTCGAGTTAGAGGCGAGAGATAAGGAAAGGGCAGCAGAAATGTAACAGTTTGAGTTACATTTAGAAGCAGAAGAGAAAGAAAGAAAGCAGCAGAACAGAAAGAAAAAGAGAGTCTTTGAAGTTCAAACATTGATACTTAAAACGGAACTTCAGCTTAAAAGGCTGGAGATAAAGGCTGATGGTAGGCTCAGTGAGGAAACAATACTAACTCATGTGGACGAGTTAAAGCAGCAAGATTAACATCTGAAGTGACTGATGATTATGAGCTGGTCCAAACAACTCCGTTTGGCTTCCAGAATCAATTTCAATCCATGCGGGATAGTAATTGAGGCAAACAGACACCCTCATGTGGAAATGGAAAGATAGATATCAATGAAGACCATAAGGATAACTTACCATAGGGTTTAAAAATAAACCCGTGAGGGGAACAAAGAAGTCAGAAGGCTCCAGTGTTTTCACTGTAATAATGTGGGCCACACGAAATCAGTGTTGGTTGGCTAGGAGAAAACCAGATGTAGGAAAACCAGACAAGCCCTGGCAGTTTTGTTGAATGAGGAACAAAACGCCCAAGGGATGTTAGAAAACTGCCCCAGAGTGTACAAGATGATCAGAGGTTTATTAAGGAGGAAGTGCCAGATCTGCTTTAAAAATGTACATGCAAAGGAAAAGTTTACTTACATAGGGCAGGAGTAGTAGGTAAGGAGGTAACAATAATAAGGAACACAGGATCCTCTCAGTCTGTAATGCTAAGGATGTGGAGATATGCAGTCCTGAGGGACCATTGACAGAAAAGGTACTAGTAACAAGAATTCATGGTGAGACAAACAGTGTTCAATTATGCAATATGAGGCGAGAGAGTCCAGAGAAGAATAGAGAATTTTTGGTAGGAGTACTGGACAAACTCTCAGCACCAGGAATACAATTTGTCCTTGAAAATGATATAGCTTATTCACTGTGAGGTGTGCTACATACTCCAGTTGAAAGGTCAGTGGAAACGCAGGCAACTGAAGAAATGAAGGACCCTTTATTCAGGATTGAGTTGTCACAAGATCACAAGAGCACAAGCTTCAGTAATAGAGATCAAAAGACAGAGATAAGGAAGCTGACATAGTGTTATCCGTGGCCTTTTTTGATCAGATAAATGGAAGAAAGAAGGAGAAAATAGCTATTCATGCCAGTATCTTTATCTCTCCTAATCTCATTGAATTACACAGAAAGATAGGAGTGAAAACAGTTATAAGAAAAGGCATATACCGAGAAAGAAAGCGAATGCATTCCTGTGTTTTATTACTTAACAAATGCTGTCTGAGTAAGGAAAAGGAGACCATCACACTTTCAACAGATGACAAATAGGCAAAGACTCATCAAATTGTTTTGCCAGTGTTGGATTAAAAGGAGGCACTGCGAATGGTGCATGTGGTACAACTTGGAGGCCATTTCGGGGTGAGGAAAACACAGGCTAAAATACAAAGACTTTTTTTACTGCCCTGGACTACGCAAAGACGTAGTTGAATTTTGCCACACATGCCATACATGTCAGCTAATCGGAAAATCACAGGCAGTAATAAAACCTTCACCTTTCATACCTATTCCAGCACTTGAGGAGCATTTCACAAGCGTCTGATTGATTGTGTAGGCCCCCTACCTCAAACAAGAGGTGGGAATAAGTATTTATTAATGGATATGTTGATGAAATTTCCAGAGGCAACCCCTCACGCGACATCACATCTAAAAGGATTGTGGAAAAATTACTTAAACTTTTACGAGATATGGACTGCCAATAGAGATTCAGTCAGATCAAAAATCAAACTTCTCAAATAACTATTAAAAGATTTTATGGATAACTTGGGAATGAAGCAATTCAAATCTAATCCATATCATCTTAAAACGTAAGGAGCGCAAGAGGGATACCATTGATTAAGAAAGACTATGATGAAGTGGCTTATGGTCAGAATTATGAAGATGATTGGGATAAGGGAGTTCCGTTCATACTTTTTGCGATCAGAGATGCACCGCATGAATCGATCAAATCCAGTCCCTGTGAATTAATTTTTGATTGTGAAGTAATAGGACTATTAAAATTGATTAAGGAAAAATCAATAAATCAGAATTCAGAGACCACTCATTTGGACTTTATGTCAGATTGTGGAGAAGAATTAAATGGAGCTGGCGAGTTGGCTAGACTGTATTTAAAAGTATCACAGCATGTAATGAAACAAGAGCGGTTAAAAAGTCACAAACTTGCAATATTTCACGTGGGGATAAGGTATTTGGTGTTACTTCCAGTAACATGTAAGCCTTTAAAAGCAAGGTTTAGTGGACCGTATCAATTCGAGAGGAAACAGAGTGAGGTGAAATACTTAATAAGGACTCCAGAATGTAGGAAATCTCACAGAGTGTGTCGTGTGAATATGTTCAAAAGGTATTTTGATAGGGAAGGAAAGCAAGAGGAGAAGATGTTAATGATTATAGCACAGAAGGACATGTTTAGAGGATTCTGAATTAGACACTTCTCAAATCAAATTGGACAATGAAGTAGTCGTTTGAAATTGGGATAAATTATTGAGTTACCTTCCACAAAAAAAATCTAAACGACCTGACAGAGGTTTTACTCTCACATGTAGAGATATACAGAAATAAACTGGGAAGTACTATCCTAGTTATGTATGACGAAGATATGGGCGATGCTGTTCTTATTAAGTGACATCCATAAGCCTCACAGCTTGGCACAGGTTCAGAAGAAGATATAGCGCATGCTCTAAGATGTCATAATCAAAGTTAAAATGATGGAGCCCACCCATAGTCATGGTATCCAATGAGTGGACTATTGCAAAGTCAACGCTGTTACAAAGACTGATGCATATCCAATTCCACGGTTGGAGGATTGTGTCAAAAAAGTCAGATAAGCAACTTATATTTCTAAATTGGACTTGCTCAGAGGCTACTGGCAAGTATCTCTGTCAGAGAGTGAAAAAAGGCATTTTTTGCTTTCATAACGCCAAATGGGCTATATTAGTTCAAAGTCGTGCCATTTGATATGAAAAAAACTCTTCAGCCAGATTTCAGAGACTGACTAATAAGGTCATTGCCGGATTATCCAACTGTGTGCTATACATTGATGACCTGATGATTTTTAGTCACTCCTGGAAGGAAAGTTTCCAGCATTTATTGGACTTGTTCGATGAACTTTGGATAGCAGGCTTGGTGGTAAACTTAGGTAAAAGTGAATTTGCAAAAGCTGAAGTCATCTTCCTGAACCATGTTATTTGGCATGGAGAAATGGCCCCATGGGATGCGAAAATGGAAGAAATTGGAGAGATTCCCACACCGTCAACAACAAAAGCAGTACAATGGTTTTTAGCGTTGAGTGGATTTTATCAAATATTTGTGCCAAACTTAAGCAGTGTGGTTGCTTCACTCAACGAATTGCTAAAAAAGGCAAAAGGTTTCAGTGGACAACGGACTGTGAAAAGGCATTTGACAGCCTAAAATCTGTGTTAGCTACTGCCCCAGCATGAGATACATGGAATGACACGATGCCTTTCAAGGTGTCTATCCATTCCACTGATGTGGTTATCAGAGTGGAGCTCCTACAGGAGGATGATGAGGGAACAGAAAGACCCATCGGGTATTTTTCCAGGAAATCGAGCGTTCATCAATAGAAATATTTCATGGTGAAAAAATAGACTTTCAGCTTGATGTTGGCACGACAACATTTCATTGGTTATATTACCAGCAATGTATCTGAGACAATTGTCCACATTGATCATAACCCATTGACATTTGTGGAAAAAAATAATGACAAAAGTGCCAGACTGTTTCGATAGAGCTTGTTGCTGCAACCATTTAATTTGACAATTGTGCATTTGGCAGTTCATGAAAATGTGATTGTTGATAGATATCTAGATTCTAATGGGATATGAAGTCATTCGTTGGTGGGTGTACCGAGGCCTGAATTTGCTTGGCGTTGTGCATGTTTGCATGTTTATAGTTATCATAATGTATATGTGTGATTAGAATCTTTACCGGGTTTTGAAGGCTTAAAAATGAAGCCATCTTTTAGTATTGATAGTTCTTTTTTTTTAAGGGACGACGTGTCACAAAGCTAGCCCCCTTCTTTTCTAAAAGCTGTTCCTTGGCTCAAGGAGACTTTTTCCTTGATTTTTTTTAAAGAGGGGTAATAAACTGGGCTGGGCTCTGATGAAAAGGAATTTGAAAGACCTTTTGTTTCTATGTAAACAGATGAGATTTAGCTGAAGTGCGCATGTTGTAGAAGTGGCCTGTAAAAAGAAAGGTGAGTGGTTAGCTCTCTAGCCGAGCTGAGCAGTTTTAGTTCAGCCTTGAACTGGTTGGAAGTTCAACAGGGAGCTATCTGGAAGATCTCTCCCTCTTTCTGCCCTTCAACTTCACCTTGAAAGTATGCGTTCCATTTACATTGGGTTTAAAAGGCAGTTTGCTTAATGGGGCGGCTGTGTATATTCAGATCAACATAATTTATTCTCGTTGGATAGGTTGAGTTCTGTAGGATTTCTTTGTTCTGTTCTTCATGCTTCGTTGCGTCACTTTGTGAATTTTTCTTTGCCTGTTTTAAAATCGAATAGTCAACCTAGCAGACTTAATCTTGGTAATTTTCAATGTGCACGTACCAAAACAAATTGCAGAGTAAAAGTCTGAGCTGCCTGTTTAAGAATGTTTTGAGTGGTCTACCTTCGTCCATAATACTTGCTAAACATTGTAACTGTTCCAAACTCGCTGTAGGTGGACTTTCCAGGGTGTGCAAATTCTGGATAACATATATCAGTTCTATTATCACTTCATGTATAGTGGGACTCTTTCACTGTCACAAGTCCAGCAGCAAGTACAATGGCTTACCAGCTCGAATCCTGAAGAAAATATTTCCAGCTTGGACGAGGTTTTGTTTTGTTTTGGGCTTTTAGTGTGGCCTAACCTGGAGTCCATCTGCTCGGTATAAGGTGGTCAAAGATGGGAGAGCATTGGATGTTGTCTGCATGGAATTTAGTCAGGATTTCGGCAAGGTCTCTCATGCTATGCTCATCCCGAAGAATACGATGTGTTGGATCCACGTGATTTGGCCGTGTGGTTTCAGAATTGTTTTTTTTTCCTGAGATCTGGATGCATTGGTGTTGGACTGGGATCATTTTGAACCCTTTCCCATAAAAGGTCGAGGGTAGAGGTGGAAATGTATTTTTCAGTTTGGAGGTCTGTGACTAGTGGTGTTCCGCAGGGACCATTCAGGGACCACTGCTGTTTGCAATATATATAAATGACTTGGTTGAAACTGTAGATGGGTGGGTTAGTATGTTTGCAGACGGTTTAAAGATCAGTGGAGTTACAGATAGTGTAGAAGGATACAGCGGGACATAGATCAGTTGCAAATATGGGCTAAGTAATGGCAGATGGAGTTTAATCCGGATAAGTGTGAGCTGCTGCACTTTGAGTGATCAAATGTTAAGGAAAAGTATATAGTTAATGGCAGGAGGCTGAACAACATTGATGTACAGAATGATCTTGAGGTTCAACTCCATGTCTCCCTGCAAGTAGCCATGCAAGTCGATAGGTTGGTAAAGAAGGTGTATGGCATGCTTACCTTTATTGATCAGGGAATTGCGTGTAAGAGTCAGAATTTTATGATATAGAGTCCTATAGTCTTTGACTCCGACAGCACAGAGACACTCCGTTCGGCTCAAACTGGTCCATGCCGATCAAAATGTCCATCCACGATAACCCCATTTCCGTGCACTTGGCCCATATTATTCTAAACCTTTCCTATCAATGTATTTGTTCAAATACCTTTCAAATGATGTTAATGCATCCATCTAACTCATCATTTGGAAGCTCATTCGAATTGGAAAATTCCTCTGTGTAAAAAAAAGCTTCCCCTCAAGGTCCCTTTTTATTCTTTCACCTCTAACCTTATACTGATGCCCTCCAATGCTCGATTCCCTAACGCTGGTATAAAGACTGAGTGCATTCACACTGTCCATGCCTCTCATGATCTTATAATTTTTTTTGAGATTCTGTATGTTGCTGCACTATCAAGGTTCCGTTAACCACACTTATTATATTGCACTTAATTCTGGCTGCCACTTTACAGGAAGGATGTGGAAGCTTTGGAGAGGGTGCAGAAGAGATTTACCAGGATGCTGCCTGGATTAGAGTGCAGGATCTATAAGGAGGTGTCAGAGAATTTCAGGTTGTTTTTGGATATGTAAGGAATGGAGGGATATGGAACAAGGGCAGGTAAAAGGGACTGATTAGGTTTGGGGCCATGTTCAACACAGTATTGTTTTCTAAAGGGCCCGTTCCTGTGCTGCACAGTGCTATGCTCAATGTCCAGATTGACGCTGTGCAATTGTCTTCACTGAAGTGGTGTGCTCTAAGCTCACTCAGCCTGGTGAGTTTGTCCAATTTCATCGCCCTACCCTGTAACTCACAAACTTCACTTGCTGCATTTCCTGATGATAGAGAGAATTGAAATGTCTGTTTGACATTCAGTTGGGCTTCAGTTCCTAGGTCATTTTGTATGTTTACATCATTAATGTTGCTCTCGTTGCCAGTGAAATAACCCCACGAAGGCTGGTGTCCCGTCACTAAGTACCCTTTTATTTCCACGGGTCTAGTACATGACACTGACTCAAATAGCTCAGAGCCATCTCCGAGAGTTAATAGAGCCACTGACACTCTTATGTATATCTGTCAGCCAGGGCTCTCTGATTGGGCCAAGTAAACAGCCCCAATCATGGAACATAATGTCCATACTACCCACATTCTAATTGATATTCAAACACCTCACCAGTCAGCACCCTACATACCTGGCACC
The DNA here is from genome assembly GCF_004010195.1 of Chiloscyllium plagiosum. NCBI lineage: Eukaryota > Metazoa > Chordata > Chondrichthyes > Orectolobiformes > Hemiscylliidae > Chiloscyllium > Chiloscyllium plagiosum. The sequence continues at coordinate 8,619,974 of NC_057755.1, read as the reverse complement.
TTGACAACCTAACCACCTTGCACCCTATTAACATGGACCCTAAGTCATGACCAATCTGGCACCTTACTCTTGCATCACTTTAATCAGAGAAGAACCAGATTAACAATTGGTGTGATATTCCCAATCACCGGAATATCCATCCCATTATTTTGTTGTTTTAAAATGTGATAATTTGGGAAAAAGAACGTATCAATCTGGTACACAATAGTTTTATTTCAAACTGTGGTGCATTGTTCTGTCTTTTGTAAATATTTAAATACTAATCTTTTAATTTTTGACATTATTTCACCTTTTTCTTCTTATTAATGCTCAGACATACTGGAATATTTGAAATTGTACCATTGTTCTACTTTGTACATCAGATTTTATCCCAATCTACCTTTGTACCAAAGATGCTGCCAAAAGATATAGTGACATTACCCACTATTCACACTACTCATGCACTTCTGTACTTGAGTACATATGACAATAAAGTCTTATTCGAATTTTCAAGAAATTAGTGACATTTTATTCTTAAAACTAAATTCCCAGCATCATAATCCTCAGAGAAAAGTCGTTATTTTGCTACTTGCTCAGAGTACTGCAACTAATGTAATTAGTGACTCAACGCGATTTATTTTCTCACTGGACATTTAGCTTCCAAATAAAATGAGACTGTGTTGACAACATGATTGTATTTCAGTGGGCATTGACTCCACAAGAATTGACAGCCCTGACTGGGGCAGAATGAAATACTCAGCAATCTTACAGATAGCACGCATTTACTATCCAATACTTGCAGCTGTTGGTATTATTGGTAAGTCCTTAAATCCAGTTATAATTGTGTTAATCCCGTTTAACTTGACTTCCTCATTCTTTATTGGAATTTGACATTCTTTGCATGACTTCGGTTTTTTCCACACAATGTATTCCTAATGATTTCACCAGTAGTTCAGTTGCATTGTTGTTTCCTTTCGTCTGCTGAAGCAGGTTTAGTTATATTTTTTTCCAGAGCATTTAGTTCCAATACAGAACAGGCTGAGTCAGCATTTATTCCCTATCCAGAGTTCCACTTCAGAACGTGGTGGTGAGCTTCCTTCTCAAACCACTGTCGACCGTTTGGTGTAAGAGCACCCGCATAAAGTCATAGAGAACGGAAACAACCACTTCGGTCCAATTCTTCTATGCTGACCAGTTTTCCTAAACGGAACTAGTCCCATTTCTTCGTATTTGGCCCATATCCCCTTCAACCTTTCCTATCCATGGAGCTGTCGAAATACCTTTTAACTAATCCAGCAACGCTGAAGGAACAGTGATGTGTTTCCAAGCCAGGAACGTAAGTGGCTTGAAGGGAACTTGCAAATGATGTCATTCCAATCTACCTGCACCTTCTAGCCAGTAGGAGTGGGAGAGAGACCGTTCCGAGGAACCTTGATGAGCTGCAGAATATGTCTTGTATATGGTACAGCCTGCTGTCACTGACGTCGCTGGGGGTACAAACTAAAGGTTTGTGGATGTAGTGACGGTTAAGTGGGCTGATATATCCTGGACTGAAAACGTGTTGCTGGAAAAGCGCAGCAGGTCAGGCAGCATCCAAGGAGCAGGAGAATCGACGTTTCGGGCATGAGTCCTTCTTCAAGGCTCATGCCCGAAACGTCGTTTCTCCTGCTCCTTGGATGCTGCCTGACCTGCTGCGCTTTTCCAGCAGCACATTTTCAGCTCTGATCTCCAGCATCTGCTGTCCTCACTTTCTCCTGATATATCCTGGAATAAAGGCAAACTACAGCGCAAGCCAGATATCTTTAATAAACAAAGACAATGCAAGTCAGTCTCAAGGGAGCTGCCATTTCCTTTGGATGGACAAACAAAGGTTAAGGTTTTGAGACTGGTATGAGTTTTCTTCAGAACTTCCCAAGGTCCTGAACGGTGTCAAACTTCTCGCTTGTCGTTGGAGCCATACCCATCCCAGCCAGTGGGGAGTGTTCGCTCACACTCCTGACTTGTGCATTGTAGATTGTGGTCACGATTTGGAGAGTCAGGAGGTGAGTTTTTTGCAGCAGGATTCTTAGCCTCTGACCGACACTTGTAGCAACAATACTTATATGCCTAAGCCATAGGTGCAATAGCAAACCCCAGGATGTGGATTGTGGTGGATTGCATAATGACAATGTCATTGAATATCAACGGGCAATGTTTAGAATCTCTTTTGTTAGAGATGGTACTTGCCTGACACTTGTGGTGATCAAATGTTGTTTACTACTTACTTGTCCATAAGATCATAAGAAAGTAAGGTATAGAATGGGAATTAAGCCCAACAAATCTGTTCTACCATTCAATCGAAGCTGACATGTTTCCTGACCACATTCTTCTACTTTCTCCCTGTATCCCTTGATCCCTTTATCATCAATAAACCATCTTTGTCTTAAAAAAAACACTCAGTGACCTGTTCTCCACAGCAGCTCTATGTCAATGATTTCTACAGATTCACCATCCTCTCGCTGAAGAAATTCCTCTTCTTCTTAGTTCTTTTTGGTCATCCCTTCACCCTTAGGCATAGCCTCAGGGCCTGATGTGTTCTATTAGTGAAACATTTTCTCTACTTCCACTCTATCCAGGTCTCTCAGTGTTTTGTTAGTTTCATTCAGATTCCCCATTTTATTTATAAACTCTAGGTGTACAGAATCATAGTTCACAACCGCTTCTCATATGACAAGCCCTTCACCCCGTGCACAGTTCCTGTGACCCTCCTCTGAGCCTCCTTCAAGTCCAAAGCTTCCTTCCTTAGACACGGGGATCAAAACCACTCACCATATCTTGAGTAATGTGTTAAATATCTGTTAATTAGTACATGGAACTAATGAGTACATGCGATTTTCACTTTTTTCACATATGGCAGTTAGTTACATGTTCCACATAGTTCACGAAAAGTGTTTTCTCTCGTGATGATTGCAATAATGTTCATGTATTGGTTAGCATTGAAAGATATATTTTCTGATTCATGGTGATCAAGTGGTCCTATATCAATACTTTTGTTGCTTGACTGTTTTTCAAAGGACAATGATTGGTAGATAATTCCCTTAAATTATCAAACACAGCAAAACAAAATAGCTTCAATTCCAAACCATCAGATTAGCAGAACTTTGTTCTGCCCATAAATGACTGTTGCCAATTAGATCTGTGTGTTGTGAGTTTGAATAAATAATTTCACAGCATATTGCCTGGGATGAGTTAATATGTACTTCTACAATCTGACTGTTACATTTTCAAAATAGTGAGTTGCATTGGTTCCCTGGGAGATGCCTAGCAGCATCCAATTCTGTTGTTCCGGTGCTATCAACTCCTATCTGTGGACCAGGGAGTCCCAGGATCAAGTCCCTCCTATTCCAGAGATATATCTTGATATTGCTGAACAGCTTGCTTTAGTAAACTTATTGATGTTTTTAAGTCTATAGCACTGTCTATAAAGGGAAGTCAATCAGATCAGTTTTGCTGCATTTGTTTGAATTTTCCTTCCAACATTGTTTTGCGTGGCATTGACTTAAATCTGTTTTTTTTTGCCTGGAATACAGATAGAGTTCATTTGTGCAATTCAATATCATCCCGTTTTCAAAGAGACATATAATTGTAAAGATGAACTAGCAGGATGGCAGATTCCGTTGGAATGAATATTGTTTTCCATCAGGTCTGTCATTTCAGCACTTTCATCTCCCTGAACCCCACATACAAACAGTTCATAGAATCCCTACAATGCGGAATCAGGCCATTCGGCCCATCAAGTGGCACGGTGGCACAGTGGTTAGCACTGCTGCCTCACAGCGCCAGAGACCTGGGTTCAATTCCCGACTCAGGCGACTGTCTGTGTGGAGTTTGCACGTTCTCCCAGTGTCTGCGTGGGTTTCCTCCGGGTGCTCCGGTTTCCTCCCACAGTCCAAAGATGTGCAGGTCAGGTGAATTGGCCATGCTAAATTGACCGTAGTGTTAGGTAAAGGGGTAAATGTAGGGGAATGGGTGGGTTGCGCTTCGGCGGGTCGGTGTGGACTTGTTGGGCCGAAGGGCCTGTTTCCACACTGTAAGTAATCTAATCTAATCTAAAGTCCCCACCAATCCTCCTAAACGTAGCCAAGCCAGACCTACAGAACCCTCACACTATTCCCGTAATGTTACATTTCCCATTGGTAAACCAGCTCGCCTGCACATTTCAAGGTGCTATGGGACAACTTACCTGCACATATTTGCACTGTGTGAGTAAACGGGATCACCTCAAGGAACCCCAGGCAGACACTGGGAGAATGTGAAAACACCAAAATGAGGGTGACCTTATAGAGGTTTATAAAATAATGTAAGTCATAGATAAGATGAAGAACAAAGGTGTTTTTCGTAAGTTGGGGGAGTTCAAAACTAGAGCCCATAATTTTAAAGGGAAACAAGAAAGATTTAAAAGAGACATGAGGGTGGTTCGTACGTGGAGTGAACCGCTAGAGAAAATGGTCGGTGCAGGTCCCGTTGCAACATTTAAAAGATATTTGGAGAGGTACAGGATTAGAAAATGTTTAGAGGAAACTGGGCCAAAAGCAGGGAAATGGGACTACCTTAGTTCGGGAAATGTGGTTGGCATGGTTGAGTTGGATCGAAGGCTCTGTTTCTGTGCTGCATGACTCGACAACTCGACGATTGAAAAGGCAGGTGAAACTTATGTTTCGCAGCAGGAAACAGTTTAATTAACACTACCAATTGGATCCTGGACACGTGTATCAGGCAACAGAAACGAGCCTCTATAGATGAGAGATAAAGTACGTCCCCAATATTCTACCTCTTTATCACTGAAGCTAAGTGTACAGATGCAGTCTTCTTGTGATTTAAAACGATTCCAAATTCAATTGGATCCCATGTCCATTGCCTATGTTATCCTCATAGTCCATAAGTTAAAAAAGTAAGTGAATGCATAAGCAGTTATTTCTTTCTTCAGAATCTCAGTGCCGCTCAGCATAAGCTCGCTCCAAAATCTGTATCTTAATAAGGTACTTCTTCCTCAATAAGGCAAATGTCAGGGAATTGCTTCTTTCACTAATTCCTTGCAACAAAGTGATCATTCTTCAGTTGTGATCAATCGCATATTTGCATCACAGCTGTAGGGGCTACCCTTGGCTGGAACTAACACAAGATTGAAATAACTCCACAGAGATCGTTATCCCAATAGGAAGTCCTCCTTTAGTTACACGGACATTGCACTGTTGCAGCTTCGTCAGAGTCAGCTCTCAAAGTGAACAGAATCCCTGATCCACTTGTTTGTATTTGTCAGCCAAGGCTTCCTGATCAGACCAAGTTTCATAGTAATACATGGAGGAATAGGCAATTTGGCCTGTCGGCCCTGCTCCACCATTCATTAAGGTTATGGCTGATCTATCCCTCATCTCACCTCTGCCTACCTATGTTATACTCATAATCCTTTATCCCCCTACCATGCAAAAACCCATTCAACTCTAGCTTAAAATGTTCAATGAAGCGGCCTCCACTGCTGTCTTGGACAGAGAATTCACGACTCTTTGAGAAATGGAGTTCCTTCTCATCTCTGTCCTAAATCTATTCCCCGAATCTTGAGGCAATGTCCCCTCGTCCGAGTCTTAACAACAGTGAAAACAGCTTGACTGCCTGCAGCTTATCTATCCTTTTCATTGATTTATATGATTCGACAAGATCCCCCTCTGATTCTTCTAAACTCTAGCGAGTACAGTCCCAGGTGCATCTACCTCCCCTCTATAGGGTAACGCCCTTATTTCTGGAATCAACCTGTTAAACATTGTCTGCATTGCCTCCAAAGCTTATACATCCTTCCTCAAGTAAGGAGACCAGAACTGCGCACAATGCTCCAGTTGTAGCCTCACCAACACCTTATACAATTGCTACAGAACTCCCTGCTCTTCAATGCAATTCTTCAAGCAATGAAAGCCAATATTCCATTTGTATTCCTGATTAACTGTTGCGCCTGCAAATCAACGTTCTGCGATTCATTTAGGACCACTCTTAAGTGGGGATAGCAACCCCAAACAGGGAACTCGTATTCTGTGAGGTCCACCTTGTTCCCATCGCTACAAAGATGACCGTGGTTTTCAGCTAACTTAAAAATAACTTGCTTAATGTAGTATAAAGTAACGCATGAGTGAGGACAATTGTGGCTTTGTATACAGAATATAAACAAGGTAACAGATCAAAATAATGCACAAAGGGTCCTGTTGCAGACATGCAGCTGTCGTTGTTGATGCAGAGACCATTGGGTAAGGACACCTTTGAGGATGCTTATTGAAGACTTCCATAGACAACTGCTATAAAGACTGAGAACCATCACAAATAGAATGACTTTAAGATTTCTAGAGGCTGATAGTTATAAATTTTGCATTAGCTACAGAACTTGAATATAAATGCAGTTTTTTTTAAAAAAACTTAACAAGCATTAAAGAGATTTAACTAAAAATCGTCTGGACAGTCAAGGTGAGCCCTCACACTGTTGGCAGGGAGGATTTTATTGCAGGTGCGTACATCAGCAGTAATGGAATGTGGTTATATACAGCACGCACTGTGAAAGCTCCAAGGATAGACATAAGAGCATCTGGGAAACATCATGAGATCATAGAAGACCAAGAGTTGTCTATAAGTATGTCCATCACTGACCACACAGTCACATATCCAATTGGATTGTAAAGTAACTAATAATATGACTGGCCTATAATTGCTAAGTTAGGATAAAATAAATGTATAAACGTTTATGACTTTACTTCGTTCCAGTGAAGAAGCATTTTGGAATCCCAGAGGGTATCCTCCCACAGGTATTGCATCAATAAACTCTTTGATGCTGGAAGTGAACTCCGGGTGTTGAATGATTTGGTTAGTCACTCTGCCCTAACTGTTCTTATCACTCCATAAAATGTAACTTTTCAGACACAACTGGTATCAATACAAATTAACATAATCAAAGTGAATTTTTTTCATTCATATGTGGGATGTGAGCCGGCTGACCAGTACGTATTGTCAATCTCGAGTTGCCCCTTGAGACGAAAGCGGCACTGTCTAGAATATTTGCAGACTACCTTCTGTGGGGTGACACACATTGCCCTGAGGGAGGGTGCTCCATGATTGTGACCAGCGAGTAAAAATGAAGGCGGTGTATACTTAAGCAGGAAATCAGGATGGCACAAAGTGGCCTTGAGATTGCATTGGCAAATAACGTTAAGGAGAATCCAAATTTTTAAAAAAACATACATTAAGGCAAAAGGGTAACTGTGGAGAGAAAAGGGCTCCTCAAAGATCAGTAAGACAGCCTTTGCGTGGAGATCGCAGGAGATGGGAGAGATTTGAAATGGTTACTTTGCAACAGTGTTTAATGTGGAGAATGAAATGGAAGATATAGAATGTGGGGAAATAGATGCTGGCGTCTTGAAAAATATCCATCTCGCAAAGGAGGCGTTACTGCATGTCTTGAAACACATAAAAATGGACAAATCCACATGGACCTCATTCAGTGTATCCTATACTTCTGTGTTGAAGCGTGGAAAATGATTTTTTGGGATCCTTGCCGATATGTTTGTATAAACAATAGTCTCAGGCGACGTGTTGGTAGAGTGGAGCTTGGCTAACATGTTGTCGCTATTTAAGAGAGGTGGTCAGGAAAAAACAGGGATCTATAAACTAGTGAGCCTGACATCTGTGGTGGGCAAGTTGCTGGAGGGAATTTTGAGGCACAGGATTTATATGTATTTGGAAAGGCAAGGGATGATTAAGTATAGTCAGCATGGATTTGCACGTGAGAAATCCTGTCTCACGAACTTGATTGAGTTTGTGAAGAAGTAGCAAAGACGATTAATGAGGGCAGAGCGGTAGATGTGATTTATATGGACTTCAGTAGGGCGTTCGACAAGGTTCCTCAAGGGAGATTGTTGAACAAGGTTAAATCTTATGGAATATAGGGAGAGCTAGCCATTTGGATACAGAACTGGCTCGAAGGTAGAAGATGAAGGATGGTGGTGGAGGGTTGCTTTTCAGGCTGGAGGCCTGTGAACAATGGTATCCCACAAGAATTTCTGCTGGGTACATTACTTTTCAGCATTTATATAAATGATTTGGCTGTGAACATAGGAGGTACAGTTAGTAAGTTTGCAGATGACACCAAAATTTAGGTATAGTGGAGAGTGAAGAAGATTATCTCAGATTACAATGGGACCTTGATCAGATCGGCCAATGAGCTGAAGAGTTGCAGGTGGACTTTAATTTAGATAAATGGGAGGAGCTGCATTTTGGAAAAGCAAATCAGAGCAGGACTTATGCACTTCATAGTCAGGTCCTGGGCAGTGTTGCTAAACAAAGAAATTTTAGAGTGCAGTTTGATAGTTTCTTGAAAGTAGATTTGCAGTTAGCTAGAATAGTGAAGAAGGCATTTTATATGTTTTCCTTTACTTATGAGAACATTGATGTGGGAATTGGGAGGTCATGTTGCGGTTGTACAGGACATTGGTTCGGCCACTTTTGGAATATTCTGTGCAAGTCTGGTCTCCCACCTACCGGAAGGATGTAGTGAAACTTGAAAGGGTTCAGAATGATTTACAAGAATGTTGCCAGGGTTGCAGGATTTGAGTTATAGAGAGAGACTGAATAGGCTGATCAGCTGTGTCTGTTTTCCCTGGAGCTTCGGTGGCTGAACAGTGACATTATAGAGGTTTATAAAATCATGAGTGGCATGGATAGGATAAATACACATTTTTTTTTCCCTGGCATGAGCGTGTCAAGAACTAGAGCGCAGAGGGTTAGCATGAGAGGGGAAACGTTTAAAACGGACTTAAGTGGCAATTTTTCACACAGAGGGATTTGCGTGTACAGAATGAGCTGCTAGAAGTATTGGTGGAGGCTGGTACAACTACCGCATTTAAAAGGCATCTGGATATGAAGGGTTTCGAAAGATATCGGCCAAGTGCTGGCAAATGGGACTAGGTAAGGTGAGGATATCTGGTCGGCATGGACAGGTTTGACTGCAGGGTTTGTTTCCGTACTGTAAATTTCTGCGGCTCTATGACAGCAGTGGAATGGTTATGTATTTCCAAGTCAGGATGTGAGTGGCTTGGAGGGTAAGAAAACTGCATAAAAGCCATTATCTTGTTGCCAACTCACCCTTTATTTACAGAAGGACAATCTGCAGAATCTGAGGAACTATTTCAGAGCCATTCCTTCAGTGAGGAGACTCTGAGACTCCTGTTTATCTCGGTCAGCCAGGGCTCACTGAAAGGCCCAGATTAACAGCCCCAATCAGGGGACTCATAGTCAATGTGATCCAGCTGGGTCAACATCATTCCATTCACTATATTGCTCACTCCTCGAAGTTAAGGGACGAAACCCTGTTGATTTTCTTACATATTCTCCTTGGACATTTTCACTCCAGATCTGGTTCCTTCGACTCTTATACTGACGTGGGCAATGTGCACTGTACTGGGGCATGACTTTTGTGCCCAGAGCATTTTGGGAGAGTTTCTTCCTCTTCTTCAGGTGGTAACGGTATTGCGGCTGCATCCATCTCAGACTTGGAGGTTTCTTTGATCTTATTTGGAGGGGGAGAACCCACAGTTCCCAAAGACTTTGTGGTTGTTCTGAGGGGGTACAGGTATGTATTAATCCTGCCTCGTTTTCAAAGGAGAAGCTTTCATGTGATCGACATATTTGTTCAGGACAGCCTCATTTACCCAAACTTTATAAGTCATGGGAGCTGACATCACACTGACCTCACCTCGTACTCATCCAGGGCCGTTGCTGTGGTTTCGATACCAAACTTCATCCCCTGAAGTAAACTATCTCTTTCTCTTAGAGGAGGCATGTGACTGGTATCGGTGTGCCTGATCATGTTTCAGCCTCCTCCAAGGCCATGGAGTATCAGGTTTAACCTGGTGCAGCATCTTCTCCCCACTAGCAACTCTGCTGCAACTATCCCTGTTGTTGTGTGAGGGGTGGTCCAATAATCAAACAGGACCCGGGACAGTTTAGTTTCCAGTGAAACTGTTGATTGTTGTTTTTTTAAAACCTTCCTTCAATGTTTGGACTGTTCTTTCTACCAGACCATTGGACGATGGATATTAAAGAGGTGCCTGAGCATGCCGAATGCTTTTCGATGTCAGGAAATACTGGCAATCCCTGCTGGAAAATGACATCCCATTTTCCATGAATCATGAATGTTGCTCGCAGCTTTTCAATTGTCATCCCTGAGTTTGACAAATTAACATTTTGCACGTCCAAATACTTTGAATGGGTATCCACAATAGCCAAGAACATTGAGCCCATGCATGGACCAACACGATCGAGGTGTAACCCACTCCAACGTTCAACCTGTCATTCACCCGAAGGTAGGGGAACACTTGGCGGTAATTCTTGCACTTGTTGGCACTCTGGGCAAAGCTCCACCAACGTAACTTTGTTCGCATTCAATCCTAAACACTAAACATACAGCTTCATGCCAAAGTTTTCATTTTGGAAACCGATGGATGTCTCTGATAGAGATCAGACAGTGACTCAGGCCACCTTTATTCACACAACCCCTAATAATGTGCTGTCCTCTACTGTGATGTTGGCTTCGTTGGTCCAGAAAGGTCTCACTTCTGATGGTGATGTTCTTCTGTTTCCCCTTTCACCACCAGCTCTTTTCATTTTGCCAAGGTGGAAGCTTTTTGTTTGCACAGTCGGATATTGCCAGGAGTGACCCGAATGTGGTCCAGAAAGTTTAAAATCAGAACAGACTCTACCAGGGAATGCACAATCAATGGTATATCTATTAGTGGGAGACGGCATCCACATTTGTCACTTGGTCTTCCCGACAATTAGATTAGAATCCCTACAGTGCGGAAACAGGCCCTTCGGCCCAACAAGGCCACATCGACCCTCCAACGAGTAACCCACCCAGACCCTTTTGCCTACACACGAATATTGCACCTATCACTTTGGGCAATTGAGCATGGCCCGCACATCTTTGGACTGTGGGAAGAAACCGGAGCATCCAAAGGAAACACACAAAGACACAGGGAGAATGTGAATACTTCATGCCCGAGGTTGGAATCGAACGCGGGTCCCTGACACAGCGAGGCAGCAGTGCTAACCAGTGAGCCACTGATCCACCCCACGTTCTTCCAAGTTATAATTGAGAATAAGGGCCACTGCTGAATTTGATCAGATGCTATGGGCGACATGGTCTTTCCTTTTCTTAGGTAACCCCAGCAGGGGTTTGTTGACCTTTATTCTTACAAGTTTACATTTCTCAAGGTATTGGTGGATCTTTCCCACACCAAAGATTACCGTCGAATGGTCCTTCTCTATATGAGCCAAAATCCGGGAAGCGTATGGTATCGGACATTCCTCACTGTTGGGCCACCAGTGACCCACCACCAACAGCAACCCAATATCATACGGGGAAGCATCCCATGTCAGCACCACCACTTGCTTCGGATCGTACTGGGTCAACACCCCAGATGATGATAACTGTTTTTACCTTCCCAAAAGGCTACGTCTTGGCTATGTGACTAGTTCCAAAACTGACCCTTAGTTAAAAGCAGATGTAAGGGTGCCAAGATGGAGACCACATTACATATGAATTTCCAGTAACAGTTCACCAAACCAAGGAAAGACCTAAAGTCCAGTGCAGATGTTAGAGTCCGAACATGTTTGATTGCCTTCACTTTATCTTCCAGCGGGTGGAATGTGTTTTTTTGTCACTCTGCAGCCCAGATAGATCACTTGTGCTGCCTGGAACGCACACTACTCCCTTCCAAGGTGTACACCTGCCTTGGAGAAACATTTAAGCACTATGTTCTACTTCTTTAAGTACTATTTATTGGCTTTCCTGTTATTAGTACTTCATCAATATAAATAGCAACCTGGGGTTGAACTTGTTACAGGTGTGAGACACAGTGAAAGACACAAGGTGCACGATTCTTTATTCTGTTTCCACCACCAGGAAGAAAGGAAACACCTGAGTGGCCAGTGACAAGCAGTGCCCTTCACCTCAAAGGGCAATATTGCGTGATCAAACAGTGAAGGGGAGGGCAGGGATTAAATCAAAATAGAGTTGGAGGGGGAAAGAGACCGTTGTTTATATCTGTCAAGCAGGAATCTCTGACTGGTGCAGGATAACAACCCCGATCAGGGATCTCATCATCATTAAGATTCTCCTGGCCCTCGTTCCAATCACGACACTCAACTTCAAACTGTCTCCGACAGAACCAATGCTTTCTGTTTTAGATTTTCAGTGAAAGCAGTTCTTGGGGTCCTGAGGATGTAGAAGCTGCTTTTCCCCCTCTCTTGGTTGCAGCTCAAAGCTGGGGTTCTCTCCTGCTGCTAGAATTGCATGTGAGACAGTGTGTTTTATTGAATTTGCTTTTTGCCACACGTGTGCTTCGGGGGATTTATTACATTAGACAAGCTAATACTTAGTAGTTAAATAATGTATAATTTTGGTAATATTTCTATTAGGTTTAAGTCATTACAGTTTCCACTTTCTTTTGTTGTATTTCAACTATAGTGTATGTACGAAGTGTATTTTGCTTTAAATCTGATATTTTGATCCAGCGAATTCTGTCTAAATGCAGTACCTGGCATTTGGCTTTAAAACAGGAGAAAGTTAGGGTCGAGGCTATTTTTTTAACATATTTTGCTGGGTTCTGGTCTATCGATCAGAACTATTTCATCAACTTCAGGAGGTGTGCACAAAGTCAAAGCTAACTAAGAGTGAGTTCGCATAAGTGTAAATGACATTCATGGCCCACGTTATTGGACATTCAAGGTGACTACCGATGCCAGTGATGATATTGTTAGTGTTCTTCTCTTGCAAGAAGAGCACAGGAAGATAAAAAGACATACTGAGTATTTTCACAGAAAATCCAAAAATTTCTCAATCACGATTGAGAAGAAGACCTTCAGATTGGCGTTGGAACATTTGAACAATTATGTTGCCAGAAACATATCTGACACAATTGCATGTACTGATCATAACCCCTTAAAGTTTTCGGAAAATTTTAAGTATTATTTTTCCAGATGGAGCTTTTTACTACATCCTTTCAATTTGAAAATTGTGAACGAGACAGGACCAGAGAATATAATGGTGACGTGTTGTCGCAAATTCAATTGAGGAAGGTGTTGGTGGCAGGTAGAAAGTGGACTGAAATAGACTATAGTAGTGAATGGTTGCATGCTCAGAGTCAATGTTATGCATATGTATCACATACTAACAGTGAGAGACTAAAAGTTTTTAAAAACGAGCCCATCTTTCTGCCTTGATTTTTTTTTCGTTAAGGTAATTGCAGTGACAATACAAAGCCTTCAAGAGTGGCATTTTATCCGTTTTTTAAAGAGAGGTTTTAAGACAGAGATAAAGAGCTGTCTAGTGAAACCCCTTAAGGTAAACAGCTTGTGAGGTGTTGGAGGTTTTATTTAATGAAGGAACAATAGAAACAACCTAAATGGGTGGGGCAATCTCCCATTAAACCAGGATTTCTAGTTTTATTTTTTCAGTAGCATCAGTTTTTTGGGGTCTTAAAGATGTGGAAGCTGTCTTTCCCCGCATTATTGGTTATAGATAAATGCTTGGGTTCTCTTCCTGCTGCGAGAGTTGCATTGAGACAGTCTGTTATACTGGATTTGCCTTTTTAAGGGTGTATTTATGACAAGTTATGATATTAGAACTGTTACTGTTTACCAGTTAAATGCTGCATTATTCTGTTAAGTTTTCCAATAGAATTATGTCATTCTAACTTCTTCATTCCTCTGTTGTGATTTAACTATGATGCATGAATAAAATGCTTTCCTTCAAATCTGGCAGTTTGACCAAGCAAATTGAATCTGGAAAACAATGCCTGGCATTTGTCTTTAAAACAAGAAAATATTAGAGTCTCGGCAATTTTCTTTATATATTTTGAGGACAGTTTGGTCTGGTCCATAACACTATTCTGTCAAAGTACTACATTTAGAGAGTTCCAGAATGATTCTTATATGTTCGGATGCTTCCCCACCTTCTGCTTCTATGTCCCCTGATTGATAATCGTTGCAGACTAACATAAGTGAGAAGGTGTGCGGCCCAAGTAACAGGCCAGTCCAGCAACCAAAAGCTCATAGTTAATTGTCTCAGTTCTACTTCAGAAAATAGATATTGTCGTGCCTGCTCATGTATTAAATTCCTGATTGGGTCCGTTGCTGCAAAATACCATTACCTTATTACCACTTTAATTTGTGTTTTTCTCTTTTCTCCATTACCAGTTTAATCAGCATGAAATGTCTATTGAACATTTCTGTGAATCTGTCAGCATGACATACTTGCATTAAAATATTTTATTCATTTTAATTCTAATCCCTCATTGGTTTGTTCATTTATTTAGTTTACTCAAAGCATGCATTTATGTCATTTCAGTTTGCTTGATTCATTAATTCCAACTTTTCACCATGTATGGTATAGTTTAGTTTCTATATTAAACTGAGGCAATTTGTGTGATTTAGCAGACATAGTAAGCTGATGCTTTTGCTGTGACTCTAATCATGAAGGAGTGTACCTTTCTTTATTTTACTTACAGTTAACTTTGTGGGAATTGTGATTCTGAATCGAAGCAATTGTGGTCTCTCCAAATGCATCACTCGCTATTTGTTGGCAATGTCTACTGCAGATCTGCTTCTCGTCATCCTTAATGTCATACTGGACAGAATTAACAATCTTTATTTCCCAGTTACTTTCTTATCCATCACTCCTGTGTGTGCCTTGAGAGTTGTTTTCTATGTTGCAGCCCTGGACTGTTCAGTTTGGTTCACAGTTGCTTTCACATTTGATAGATTTGTAGCAGTTTGCTGCCAGAAGCTAAGAGCAAGATATTGCAATACGAGAACTGCGTTAGTGGTTATAGTAACGGTGAGTCTAGTCAGCTGTTTGCTGTCAATTAATTGGTATTTTGTATTTATTCCTTACATTGTTATTGACAATGTGCCATGGTTTTGCGTCACAAAATCAGACTATCATACAGCATTATTTTGGAACGTGTCTGTCTGGATTAATACTATAATGATACCATTCCTTCCAATTGTATTTATTTTGGTATTCAATGCTCTGACTATCAAGAATATTATAAGAGCCAACCGCATCCGCTGTCGCCTCCAAATCTACGGAAATGGACAGAATAATTCTGATCCAGAGGTAGTCACCCGGAGAAAATCCATCATCTTGCTCTTTGCATTGTCTGCTAATTTTATACTGCTGTGGACACCATTTATTGTACGAGTTTTAATCTGGCGAGAAGTAAACCATAATTATAAGGACAAGACGTTGAATGATCCAATATTTGTCTTTCAAGAAATTGGATTCATGTTACGGCTTCTGAGTTCATGCACCAACACCTGCATATATGCTCTGACACAAACTAAATTCAGGGAGGAGTTAATCAACGGAGTAAAATATCCATTTAATCGAATTGCTAAACTGTGCACATCAGCATAAGGTTTGCCCTCTTTGTGAAGGTATATTTCCAGTCTTACAACAGCACCTCCAGGTTGAAAGAGCTGGTGGAATTTCCCAGGCTGCATTAACTGAAAAAACGTCCAGGTCCTTTGAATTGGAAAGACGCCTCTCAGCCACGCAACTTGGAATTAATCAGTTGTACGGAAAAAAAAATGAATTGAACTTAGAATAATATATCACTGAGATTGAATATGTGTAAGTGATTTTGCTGGTCAAAAGGCTGAGTCTTCTCTTTTGTGTTTATGTTAAGAGCTTTTCCGATTTCCAATGTATTTACAGCTTTGCATTTTGTCATTAATATGTTTATGTTGTTGTGCTGAAAGGACAGTGACAGCCTCATGTAAGCATGCTCAATGACTGACTAGCATGGCAACCAATTGCAAAGAGTAAACTTAATATTTTCCAAACTGCTGTCATTCTGGGATCTGATGTGACCAGGAGTATTTAGCAGCTGGGATATAACGTGCAATATTTAAAAGTGTCTTCCACAATTCACATTCAGTCTCTGGCATTGTTTCCTCAAAACAACTTGTCCAGTTGTTCCCATTGTTGCACATTACATTCATCATTGAAACTACCCTATTGTTAACATTCCTTAACCTCCTTCTCTGTTTCTGCATTGCATTTTGTTTTGTTTAAGCTCCAATAAAATGCCAATTGAGGTTTCAGTTCCTGTCTACAATTGTGACTCTTTATTGTTACTTTCTCCCGTTTATTTCTGGGCACATTAAATACAGTGGATGGTCAAATACCTTACCTTGCCTCAGCAGCTCCCTGAACATTTAGACTCAGCATCAAGATTTACTGTGAAAGAAATGCTGAGCACTGACACTAATTATGAAGAAAATTCTTAACCACTTAAAGTCATTGTGTAGGATATCCTGAACCAGCCAGGATGTGCTGAAGGAAAAGTAAAGAAAGTGCATGATCTACTTTGCTGAGCGGATAAGCACATGGTAAACCCAACAGCGTACTCCACGCTGGCTATAACATGAACCATTTGATGAATGGAATGCAACAGAGGGTCAAATGATTCTCTTCAGTCATTCTTCTCTAACAAGGGATGTGTGACGTTTGGTGGCTCAGTGGGACATTGAGATGATGTTCTATAATACAAATAATGCTGTAATAAATAAGAACAGGAGGAGTTGTTCAGCCCTTTGAGCCGCCTCCACGGTTCAATAGAATCATGGCTGGTCCTACAGTCCACATGTCCACTTTCCTGCTCTTTCTCGAGAACCCATCAATCCCCAAATGATCAAGAATCTGTCTCTCGGAGCTTTAAATATAAACAAGAACACTTTCCATCAACTCACTGAGTGAAGGATTTCCTAAGTCTCACAACCCTCGGAGGGACGAAATTCCTCCTCATCTCAGTCTTATATTGATGTCCCTTAATCCACTTACCTGCATGGGTACAGACCCAGCAAAACTTGAGAAGCTTGACACCATCCAGTACAAAGCACCCCGCATGTCTGTAATCACATCCATTAAAATCCATCCCCTCCAGCACGAACACTGTAAGAGCAGTGTGGAGCAGCTACAAAAAATACAGCAGAAATACATCAAAGATTCTGAGACAGCACCTTCCAAACTCTGGGCCATTTCCGTCTTGAAGGAAAAGGGAAGAAGAAACATGAGAGCATCAAATTCCTATCCAATTCTCTTACAATCTATCCTGGGAAGTATATCGCTGCTCTTTCAGTGTGGTTGCGTCAAAATCCTGGAATTCCCTCCCGAAGGGCATTGTGGGTCAGCCTACCAGCTGTGGACAGGAAGCAGCACTGCGCCACCTTGTCAAAAGGCAACTAGGGATGGGTTATCAATGCTGGCCCAGCCCCAATGCCTGCATCATTACACAGAGCAATAAGCTGACCTGGTAATTTGTGCTCATGTCACAAATTAAAAACAGTTCTGGATTTAGCTTCCTCCGTGCTGTCACGCTGAAGACTCAATCTGCCAGCATGCAAGTGCCTGTTCTCTTATATTGCAGTTCAGATTTCCAATCAATTCTCATTCATAGCAATGGAATTCATTCATTTAACACTGAAATAGCCACCCAGAGGCCGGTATCCCTTCACCAAGTCACCCTTTATTTACAATTGGACAGCATAGAACACAGAACATAGAACATAAAACAATACAGCGCAGAACAGGCCCTGCGGCCCTCCATGTTGCGCCAACCTATGAACTATTCTCAGCTCGTCCCCCTACACTATCCCATCATCATCCATGTGCTCATCCAAAGATTGTTTAACTCTCCCTAATGTGGCTGAGTTAACTACATTGGCAGATAAGGCATTCCAGGCCCTTACCACTCTCTGAGGAAGGAACCTGCCTCTGAAATTTGTCTTAAATATATCACCCCTCAATTTGTTGTTATGCCCCTCGTACAAGCTGACGTCATCATCCTAGGAAAAAGACTTTCACTGTCTATCTGATCTAATCTTCTGATCGTCTTGTTTGTCTCTACTCAAATCCCGTGTTAGCCTTATTCTTTGCAGTGAGAACAGACTCAGGTCTCTCAGCCTTCCCTCATAAGACCTTCTCTCAAGACCGGGCAACATCCTCGTAAATTTCCTCTGCACCTTTTCCAATGATTCCACATCCTTCCCGAAATATGGTGACCAGAACTGTGCACAATATTTCAAGAGTGGCCACACTAGCGTTTTGTATAGTTGCAGCATAATATTGCAGCTTCGTAAATCAATCTCTCTACAACATTCAGCATTCCTGAAGAAGGGCTTATGCCCGAAACGTCGATTCTCCTGCTCTTTGGATGCTGCCTGACCTGCTGCGCTTTTCCAGCAACACATTTTTCAGCTCTGATCGCCAGCATCTGCAGTCCTCACTTTCTCCTCTACAAATTAAACCTAACACACTGTATGCATTGTTAGAAGTATTATCACCTGTGTAGCAATTTTCAGGGATCGATGTACATGGACTCCAAAATCCCTCTGCATATCAAGAATCTTTCCAATTGACCCAGCACTCTGCCTTCCTGTTATTTTTCCCAAAGAGCATCACCTCACATTTAGCTGCATGGAACTCCACCAGCCACCTCTCAGACTAATCCTTCAGTTTATCTAAATCCCCTTGCAATCTGTAACACTCTTCCAAACTGTCTCCTCCTCCACCGACTTTCGTGTCATCTGCAAATTTACTAATCCGTCCACCTATGCCTGTGTCTAGGTCATTTATGAAAATGACAAACAGTCGTGGTCCCAAAACAGATTCTTATGTCACACACAAGTAACCAGTCTCCAGGCTGAATATTTTCCATCGACCACAAGTCGCTGCTTTCTTTCCCCACTGCCTGACAGAGACATACCTATCAAGGGCACACAATATCTGTTCCTTAAACCAGCTCCACAATTCCCCGCATTTTGCTACCCCATTCTATGCATCCTAATTTCTTGCCTAATCGCATTATAATTGCCCTTGCCCCATCGGTAACTCTTGACCTGTGGCATGTACCGATCCCTTTCCATCGCTAAACTAAACCCCACTGAATTATGGTCACTCTTTCCAAAGTACTCGCCTCTGACTGAATCAAACACCTGGCCTGGTTCATTCCCGAACCCTCCTGTACACATTGCACAAAAACTGATCCATCTGACGTACTAGAATTATAGCATTTCCAGTCAATGTTGCGCAAGTTAAAGTCCCCCACAATGACCACTCTGTTCCTTTCACTCCTGCGCAGACTAATTTTGCCAATCCTCTCTTCCACCTCCCTGGAACTCTGTGGAGGCCGATAAAAAAAAAACTCCAGGCAGTGTGAACTCTCCTGTCCTGTTTCTAACCTAAGCCCACACTACCTCAGTAGATGAGTCCTCATCAAAAGTTCTTTCAGCCACTGTTATACTATCCTTGACTAACAATGCCACTCCTCCCCCGATTTTACCGCCTTGACTGTTCTTAATGAAAAGTCTATACCCTGGAACCTGCAACATCCATTCTCACCCTGCTCTATCCATGTCTCCGAAATGGCCACAACATCGAAGTCCCAGGTACCTATGCATGCTGCAAGCTCACCTATCTTATTTCAGATACTTCTGGCATTGAAGTTGACACACTTCAAACTAACACATTCCTGTGAACCTGAAATCCTGTCCATGTCCTCCCTACTCTCATCCCTATTCAGCACTGCAACTACATGTCAGGTTTCCATCTCCCTGCTGAGCCTACTTTAACCCACCCGAACGGCACCAGAAAATTTCCGACCCAGGATATTAGTACCCCTCTGCTTCAACTGAAGCAAAGGGGTAGTAATATCCTGGGTGGGACCTGTGCAACTATTTGCAAGTAATATCCTGGGTGGGACCTGTGCAACTTTATCCAAGAACCTGAAACCCTCCCCCCTGCACCATCCTTGTAACCACATGTTCAGCTGATATCTCTCCCTATTCCTTGCCTCGCTATCACGTGGCGCAGCTAACAAACCAGACATAACAACTCTGTTTTTTCTAGCTCTCAGTTTCCAACCTAGTTCCTTGAAATCCAGCCTTACATCCTTGTCCCTCTTTCTACGTATGTCGTTGGTACCTGCATGGACCACCACTTGAGGCTGGTCACACTCTCCCTTCAGGATCCCAAAGATACGATCCGAGACATCACGGATCCTGGCACCTGGGAGGCAACACACCATCTGTGTGTCTCGTTCGTTCCCAACAACTTTTTGCCTGTCCCTTTAACTTTTGAGTCCCCAATGACTAACACTCTGCTCCTTTCCCTCCTTCCCTTCTGTGCAACATGGACAGGCTCTGTGCCAGAGACCTGGGCCCCACTGCATACCCCTGGGAAGTCGTCCCCCTCAACAGTACCCAAAAACGGTGTTTTTCAGGGTAACGAGCACAAGGGATCCCTCGATTGACTGTTTTCTCTCCCTGTGAACAGTCACCCAGTTTTCTTTATGCCGAGGAGTAACTACATCTCTGTAACTCTTATCTATTACAGCCCCTGCCTCCCGAATGTTCCTAAATTCTTCCAGCTCCAGCTCAATTTCCCTAACGCAATCTTGGAGGAGCGAGAGTTGGGTGCAGTTTCTGCAGATGGACTTGGAAGGGACACCAAGGGCCTCCATCACCTCAAACATCACGCAGGTCGAACAATCCTCTCCCTGCACGGGCATCCCTGCTCGTCCCCTTATCACAAAATAAAAAAGAAGAGATTTTACCTGATGTGTCCCTGTTTTTTTAAGGGTAGAAGACGTGGTTGGATGGGAGGCCCCGCAAAGTTAGGGTCTCGGATTTAGAAAACACTAACTTATATAGGTGGGTGGAAATAAAAAGAAGTCCTCCTTTCCCAGAAACCTCTGCTCTTATTTGAAATATAAAAGCTCAAATTAGTGACTCACTGCACCCGGCAGCCCCGTGGTCCAAGCTCCCACCCTTTGCCTTGAGCTGCCGCTCGAAAACAGAAAACATCATGTGAGCTCTAAACTGCCATCTCAAAGCCAGTGCCTGGAGTGAGGAGACCCTCCAGTCTTTTTGGTTATTTTCTTTTTTTCTTTTTGTTAATTAATTCCTGACACAACCACTGCGCAGCAATAATGCTTGTATTTCCCCTACACCCCCTGTGCAACCGTGGGCTGTGTGGGTGGGTGTGTGCATGCGCATGTGTGTGTGTGTGTGTACAGACTCAGTAAAAAAAAGACACCATTGTACAAGAACTTCATGCTGCAATTCCACCACCAGAAAAAAACCACCCACGTTGTCAGGGAACAAGCAAAGCCCAATAGGGGTAAGGCCTCCGTGAGAAAATAAAGGGAAGGGTAATGACGAAATGAAAGCTCCATACCCAGAGGCAACCTCTCCCTAAAAGCATCGAGGACTTTGGAGGACATCCCATGCTCCCTCTGCAAGGACACCCGGCCTTGAACATCACTGCAGAAGAGGGACAGGCACTTGGAAGAGACAATATCCATTTTGACATTATCAGCCAGGTCACCCTGACTAGCCCGGGTTATTAGCCCCAATCAAGGATGCTCATAGTCAGTGTGATTCCCCTGGCCCTCGTTCCAATGATGACATTACTCCCCGACCAAGTCCGGGGATGTACACCTGCTCTTTCTCTTGCAGCTTCTACTGGGATGTGTTCACCCAAAGTCTTGCGCCTCCGACTCTGACTCGAAACCGTCTCTTTCCCCGCCTCCACCAGAGGATCTCGGGAAAGTTTCCTCCTCTTCTTCAGGCAGTCACAGCATCAAGGTGGCATCCATCTCAGTCTCAGAGATTTCTTCAACATCTAACAAGGGGAGAGCACGGTTTCTGACAGCCACTCTGGCTGTTATGAGGGGATAGACATGTTTTGATCCTGCCTCGTTTGCAACGGAGCAGCTCTCACGAGATCTACATGTTTGTTCAGGACTGTTTACTTACCCAAACTTTGCAAGTCACGGGACCTGACCTCACATTGACCTCGCCTCGTACCCATGCAGGACAATTTCCATGGTTTTGACAACAAACTTCATCCCCTGAAGTGCACTGTCTGTCTTGCTTAGAGTAGACATGTGGTTAGTGTTTGTGTTCCTGATGCCGTTTCAGTCTCCCCACCTCCTAGGTCAGGGAATATCAGGTTTAATGTGGTGCGGAGTCTTCTCTCCATCAGCAACTCTGCTGGAGCTATCCCTATGATTGCATTAGGGGTGGGCCTGTAATGTAACAGGGACTGGGACAGTTTGATATCAAGTGAAGCTCTACGCTGTTTCTGGCAGCCTGTCTTCCTGTTTGGACTGCTCTTTCTGCCAAACACTTGGACGATGGATGGTACTTGTGATCTGAATATACCGAATGCCATTTGACATTAGAAAAAAATCAAAATCCCTGCTGGAAAATGCTGTCCCATTATCCATGACCAATTCTTCGGAAAGTTTGTGTATCATGGGTGATGCTCACAACTTTTCAATCATCATCACAAGATTTCCGAATGAACGCTGACCACTTTGAAGGGACATTCACAATAAGCAAGAACATTGACCCCATGAAAGGACCAGTGTAGTCCACGTGTAACTGAGTCCAGAGTTTACCCAGCCGTTTCCATGAGTATGGGGAGCAATTGCTGGTGATAATGTTTTATCCTTGTTGGTGCTCTGGGCACTGCCCCACTAACGTGGCTATGCTGGCTTCCATCCTGGCCAGCAGACATACCGTCACACCAACATCTTCATTTTAAAATCCCCTGGATGACCCTGCTGATGTCCAGCAAGTAGCTGCAGGACATATTTGCTCTGTGCAATCCCTCTTGTTCCCCATAATAAAATGCCTTCCTCTAAAATGCGGAATTGGATATTTATCTAGTTGTGAGAATTGGTTTATAGTATGTTTTAAATCCCCACAACAGCAAAATGACCCGTCATTGAAAGGTTGAAAAAGCTCGGACGTTTCTCTCTGGAGAGAAGGAGGAAGAGAGTGGACCTGATCGAGTTATACAAGATAATGAGAGGAATAGAGTCAATAGCCAGAGACTTTTCCCCAGGGCAGGATCGACTGGTACGAGGGGTAATAGTTGTAAGATATTCGGGGAAAGATATACAGAAGACATAAAGACGGAGAAGTGGGTTGCCAGCAGTGTTGGCAGAAGCAGAGTCATTAGGGACATTTAAGCGATTGCTGAACAGGCAAATGGAGAACAGCGAGTTGAGGGGTGCGTAGAATAAGTTATTATATTTTATATTAGAATTAAACCTCGGCACAACATCGTGGGCCAAAGGGCCTGTTCTATGCTGTACTTTTCTGTGTTCTATGTTCTATGTTTCACAATCGGTACGCCTGGTGTTGCCCATTCTGCAAACTACTGGGTTGAAGACTCCTTCACTTTCAAGCTCTTGATTTCTACGCTGCTTTTCCCTGTAGGGTAAATGGCACTGGGTGGGCGCTGCAGAATTGTTTCCCGGTCAACATGCTACTTTGGGAATCCTTAGACTTTCCTGAAAAAGCACTGGGAATTTCATTCGGACTTCACCCAAACAGCCATTTTCTAATCGAAACATTCTGAGCCAAAGTGAATCTTCCTCAAACAATTTTCCCTGATCAGCTTAGCTGCCTTAGTGAGAATGCCCTCAGCCATCGGCATACCCCGCCACTGTTAACCTCCACATGACGCATTTTCGACTGACAAAGCCATTTGAAATGTCTAGTTGAGGTCCAGTTGAAATGCAGCGAGTAGGCACTTTTGCATGGATCAATCACTAACCTCACTGTCATCACCAATAAAATACCTCCACAGAGGCCGGTATTCCGTCAGCAAGTCACCCTTTATTTGTATATGTAAAGTACTTGACACTGGTCTGGTTCCTCAGAGCCAGCTCTCAGAATGAACTGAACCATTGACTCTCCTGTTTATATCTGTCAGCAGGGCTGTCTGATTGGACCATTTTCACAGCTCCTGTCGGGGAACTCATTCACTACACTATCCACATCCTAGTTGGCAATGAAAGCTCTCACCAATCAGCACCCCACATAGCTGGCACTTTGGCACCATAACCACCTTGCAAAGTATTAACCAGGTGTCCAATGTCATTACCCACTTGTTACCTTACTCTTACACCACTGTCAAATCACACTTACTTTATGCATTATAAGACAATTTTAGCCTGGAAAGATCTGTCCGGATGGAACTACAGTTTCACGTTCTAGAGGGTAACGCTGAATGGAATTTCCTCTCAGAAATGCCGAGCTCCTCTCTTTCATCAGAAAAAAAAAGAAGAGCAAATGCAGCAATCAGTGTGAGATTTCCACTCACTGGAAAACCTGTCCCAGTATGTTGTTCATTTAAAATACGATAACGAAAGAAAAGCTACATCTCAGTCTGGTACAAAATAAATTTATTGCAAACCGGAGCATATTGTCTTGTCTTTCGAAAACAATTCAAAACTAATCTTTTAACTTTATTTTTCAACTTTGTACGTAAGATTTTGTTCTGAGGTACCTTTGTTTATAAAATGGTGCTGGAAATGCTGACATTGTGACCTTTGCACTTTACTCATATACCTCTATACGTGAGTACACATGCAATAAAATCTAATTCGGATTCTCAAGAAATTAGTGGCATTTTATTTTTCAAAATGGGTTCTATTGCATGACAACCATGAGAGGAAAGGGATTAATTTGCAGCTTGTTCAGATTATTGCAACTAATGTAATTAATGATTCAACTAGATTTATTGTCTCACTGCACATTTAGTTTCCAAAGCAAATGAGGCTGTGTTGACAATATTATTGTGTTCTGACAGACAGAATCAGTGACTCTACTATCACAGACAGGCCTGAGTGGGACAGAATGGAATACCCAGCAATTTTACAGATAGCACGTATTTGCTACACGATACTTGCAGCTGTTGGCATCATTGGTAAGTCCTTAAATCCAGTTATGTTTATGTGACTAAAAACAAAAATTAAGGGAAAGGCTCAGCAGGTCTGGCAGCATCTGGAAAGAGAAATCAAAGCTAACACTTAAAGTCCGGTGGCTTCATCAGAGCCTTTCCTGCAACTTTTGTTTTTGTTTCTGATTTACAGCATAGCAGTTCTTACGGTTTTTATGACTGTTTAAAACCGATTTAATCTGACACCCTCATTCTTTATCGAAATTTAACCTACTTTCCCTAGCTTTGGTTATTTTCAACTTTTGCATTCCTAGTGGTTTCACCAGTTCATTTTTATAGCTGTTTACTTCTGTCTGTGGAAGCAGGTTTATTTATACATGTTTTGCAGATATTATAGTTCCAATACAGAGCAGGCTGAGTCAGCATTTATTCCCCATTTCGCCATACACTTCAGATCGTGGTGGTGAGCTGCCTTCTCAAACCGCTGCAGATCATTTGCTCCAAGATCACCTACATAGAGTGATAGAGCACGGAAACAGCTCCTTCAGTCTAACTCATCCACGTTGACCAGTTTTCCAAAAATGAGTTAGTACCATTTCCCTGTATTTAGACGATATCCCCCTAAACCTTTTTTCTCCATGGAGCTGACCAAATGTCTTTTAAATAATCTAGCAACACAGAAAGAACAGTGTTGTATTTCCAAGCGACGAAGATGAGTGACTTGAAGGAAACTTCCAAGTGGTGCAATTCCCATCCATCTGCTGCTTCTAGACAGTAGGTGTGCAGGTGAGGGGGAGCTGTCTGAGGAACACTTTAAGCTGCTGCAATGTGTCTGTAGGTAGGGTACCCTGTTGTTAGTGAGCGACAGTGCAGGTGACACACTGAAGTTTTATGGGTGTGGTCCCAATCAAGTGTAATGATATGTCCTGGAATAAAGGCAAACTATGTAGATGCTGGATATATGCAGTAAACAAAGAAGATGTTGGAGAAACTCAGCATATCTGGCAGTTTCTGTGGAGAGAGAAACAAAAGTTAAGGTTTTGATTGTGATATGACACTTCTGCAGAATTTTCCATTGTCCTGCATGGTGTTAAGCAACTTGAATGTTGTTGTTCGCGTTGCACCCATCCCGGCAAGCGGGGAGAATTCCATCACAGTCCAGACTTGTGCCATGTAGGTGTTTGGGCAGGTTTTGGAGAGTCATGAGGTGAGTTTTTTTGGCAGAAACTTTCAAAGCTTCTGACCTGCTTTTCTAGCAAGAATACTTACATGGCTCAGCCATGGCTGGTTTGGGTCATTGGTAATCCCCAGGGATCTGTATAGTGTTTCATTCTGTAATGGCAATGCTTTTTAATATCAAAGGGTGTTTTTGAGAATATGCGTTGTTGGAGATGGTAATTGCCTGACACATGCGTGGATTAAATGTTGTTTACTATTTGTCCAAAAGAACATAAGATACACGAGCAGAATGAGGCCATTCGACCCATTGAATCTGCTCTGTCATTCAATTATGGTTGATATGTTTCTTAACCTCATTCTCCTGCTTTCTTCCTGTAACCCTTGATCCCCTAACTCATCAAGAAACTATGTTTTTTAAATATACTCAGTGACTTGGTCTCCACAGCCTTCCTGTAACAGTGAGTTCTACAGATTCACCAACCTCTGTCTGAAGAAATTCCTCCTCATCTCATTTCGACAGCGTTGACCATTCACTCTGAGGTTTTGCCCTTGGGTCTTAGTCTGCCTACCAGCGGAGTCTCATCTCCTTGAGGTCCAAAACCACTCACAATATGTTGAGTAAATATTGTTGTGGACCTGACCAGACACCGTCAAAATATCTTAAGAAATTCGCATAGACCCTAATGTTTCCTTACTTTAAAGGCAAATGTGAAGTGTTGTGTTCCAGTTGCAATGGGACTTTTCAAACTACGTGATGTTAAGCAAAAGCACAATTTATTTAAACACTATCTTTAAAATACAGCCAAACAGGAGCATTTTTTAATTACTTAACACTCTTGTAAAACTTAGCAGAACAATATAGACAGTAACTAATATTAACAGATGCCTAAGGGAAAGACAACGGAACGAGGACATGCCGCAACCCAAAGGACTAGCCACACTAACATACATCAAGAGCATTTTTGAACTGACAGCCAGACTACTGCGACCACTAGGACTCATAACAGCACACAAACCAATAGCCACTCACAGGCAACAACTCACTAGAAGGAAGGACCCGATACCCAGCATGAGCAAAACCAATGTAGTGTACAGAATCCCATACAAGGACTGCACAAAGCACTATATAGGACAAACAGGAAGACAGCTAACGATCCACATCCATGAACAGCAACTAGCCACAAAACGACACGATCAGCTATCCTTAGTAGCCACACACGCAGATGACAAGCAACATGAATTCGACTTGGACAACATTACTATTATAGGAGAAGCCAAACAGAGAACCGCCAGGGAATTCCTAGAGGCATGGCACTCATCCACAGATTCAATCAATAAGCACATCGACCTGGACCCAATATACCGACCACTGCAATGGACAGCTGGAACTGACAACCGGAAGCGGCAGATTCAAACCACTACAAATGCCGGAGGAAAGATCACAGAAGCGCTTCACAGGAGGGTCCAAGCACTGAGCATGTCACCTAGACAGGGGATGAAACGTCTGCAACACAAATTCCCAGCTTGGCGAACAGAACCACAACTGCTTTGATTTATCTCATAAACTTATTGATGTTCTTGTCCTGATTGGACAGTTGCAACATTATGTGAAAATATTCAATGATTTACCAGCATGGAAACTAAATTCAAAGATTAAACTTAAAATCTTCAAAACTGCTTTGAGTCAGGAATTTGATTTGACTAGCATTATTAGCAGCTGGGACCATAACAAGTACTGTTCAAAGGGCTTTTCCGTAGTTCAGACTCAGTCTCTGGCTTTGCTTCCAAAAAACAACTTGGAGTCACAGAGTGACAGTGGTGTACAGCACGGAAACAGACCCTTCGGTCCAACTGATCCATGCAGATCCGATTGCCTAACCTAATCTAGTTCCATTTGCCAGCATTTGGCCTATAGCCCTCTAAACCCTTCATATTCATTTACCCATCCAGTTGGATTTTAATGCTGTAATTGCACCAGCCTCCATCACTTCCTTTGACACCTCTTTCCGTACAAGCAGCATCCTCTGTGTGAAAAAAGTTGTCCTTTAGGTCCCATTCATATTTTTCCTCTCTGACCCTAAGCCGATGTCCTGTAGTTCTGGCCTGCCACACACCATGGAAAAACGTTGTCTATTTATCTTATCCATGCCCTTCATGATTTTATAAACCTCTACAAGGTCACCCCACAGCCTCCGACGCTCCAAGGAAAACAGGTTCAGCCTATTCAGCTCCTCGCTATAGTACAAATGTTCTAACCCTGACGGCATCCGTGTAAATCTTTTCGAACCATTTCAATTTTCACAACATTCTTTCAATACGATGGAGACCAGAATTGCACACAATATTCCGAAAGTGGTCTAACTAAAGTCCTGTACAGCCGCAGCATGACCTCACAACTCCTATACGCAATATTCTGAATGGAGCTCTAAGAAATGGGGGAGGGGGTGGAGGGGGGCACAGCTCGAAGACAAATCAGCAGTTGGCTCTGGTTTGGGCTTGGCAACCACAAGCGGTATAGTGGCAGCAGTGGCAGGGGCAAGGGCCGGCCTGTAGCACAAGCTGAAGTAGAGGCTGTTGTACTTGGTGTTGTGATGTACTGTGCAACTGGAGCAACCCAAGGGTTCAGCTTACCAAATACCAGACTGGGCTGGGCAGGACTGAGGGGGAACCCAAGGACAAGGCTGCTCGCCATTAGCCTGGACAAGCAATCACTCCCATTCCTTCAACAATCATGCTTAACACCTGCCTGGGGAAGCTGCAATTTAAGGGCATGGTCTGACAACAGTGAGAACAGACAATGTAGGATGTAGTTTGGAGGTCGCTTCTCGCGAATGTAGTAAGTGTATATATTTTGGTTTCTTAGATTTAGTCCTTTTTATTTAAAACATGACCTGTTTTACTGGTATCCTTTCAAATGGCGACGTCTTTGGTGAAACGAAGGAAAGAGAAAGGGTTAGCGCAACGTCTGTCTCAATTAGACACTCTCTAATTCTCTAAGTCTCTAAGTCTCCATTTTATGAACAAGGAAATAGACTGTGTAAACTGTTGGCACATCAGTTAAGCCAAACGTCCTCATCTCAATTAATCCCACAAATTAAGGCGATTTCAGGTGTTACACTGGACCCATTAGAAATCAACGCGATTTTAAAGGAGTTTTACATTTAATTTCATTCATCTGCATGTTCTTCTGTTACAGCAGATTTTGAGACGTTTTTTGATAAGATTAATGTTCCTACTATTGATCAAAATGTGGCAAAGAAATTGGAACAACCATTCATAGCAATAGGACTTGAGGCTGCGGCGAGATCACTACAATGTGGTAAAGCCCCTAGACGGATGGTTTTCTGTCTGAATTTAGAAAGCATTTTGGAAAAAGCTGGCGCTGCTTTTGGTAGATGCGTTTGTAGAAGGGTTCACTTCCTCAAAATTTAATTCAGGCATCAATTTCCTTGTTTTTAAAGAAAAACAAAGATCCTTTACTCTGTGGTTCCTCTTATCCTATAACTCTGTGAAATGTTGACTTTAAATTATTGTCAAAATTATTGACCCGATGTTTGCAAATCGATCATATCCTTGGATCAAACGGGAATTATTCACAACAGACATTGTTTTTTCATTTATCTTGGATGGGTATTTAATGTGGTTTACAATTCTTCTCCATCCACTCTCCCTGAGGCTTTGACATATTTAGATGCTGACAAAGGCATTGTTAAAATGAAATTGAATTATCCTTCTTTCACGTTGGAGTAACTTGTCTTTGGGAAAAAGTTTATTTGTTCAATCAGACTGCTCAATGCATCACCGCAGGCCTCCATTAGGACCAATAATATGAATTTTGACTATTTCTATCTTCATTGTTGTACTAGACAAGGTTGTCCTTTGAGTCCATTGATGTGTGCCATTGTAAGTGAACCTCTCTCTATTGCTCTATGGACTCATCCTGGTTGTTCCTGGCATTATTAGAAAAGGTTTGGAGTTGAAGGTTGCTCTCTGTGCAGACGATCTTTTGCTATTTGTCTCAATCCTATCTCTCTCTATTCCACCGCACTTTTAATTTTAGAATCTTTCAGTAAGATTTCTGGGTATTAGTTGAACCTTAGCAAACATGAGATATTTAATATCAATAAGCCTGACAGGGAATACCCACTAGATAATTTACCATTTAAAATTGCCAACTCTGGTTTTGTTTACCTTGGTGTACATGTAACAGATACACTAGGTATGTTTTACAGGAAGATTTTTGAGCCATTATTGATACAAATTAACGACATGTCGAACATTAGTCACTCCTTAATTTGTCTGTTGCTGCTAGAATTAATTCCATTAAAACGAATATTTTTTCACAATTTTCTTATTTATTTCAACGCATACCAATTTTTCTCTCTTTCCTTTTTACATAAATTACGTAGTCTCATTCTTGAATTTATTCGGAATAAAAGATCTCCTGGGTTACAAAACTGTTATTACAGAGGCCAAAGATACAAAGTGGAATAGCAGTGCCGAATATTTTGCTTTATCAGTGGGCAGCAAACATTAGAAATTTGAAATATTGACTCCAAGAGGAGAACTTTGATGCTGTCCCAAATTGGTTGAGCTTTGAGGCAAATTCTACCCATCCGGTAACATTGAAGGCTTTATTGCTTACATATCTTCTTTCTTCAACCTCTATTTACACGAGTAATATAATTGTTTTATCCTGTCTTAAGATTTGGTTTCAAGTTAGATGTCACTTTGGCTTTCAGTCATTTTGTACTAAGGATCCATTGGTGGCAACTTATGTTTTTTTTTCCAATCTTTCGTGAATAGTGCCTTTTCTGATCAGGCTACGTTAGGAATAAAAACTGTGAAGATTTATATGTTGATGGCGTTTCTGCACATTTTCAAGAATTAGTTCATAGGTTTTCACTTGCTTAAAGCGAACTCTGCAGATACCTCCAGATACACAGTTTTCATCATAGTTTATTTTAGGTTTTCCCCTCCTGTCCTAATGATTCTGACTTTGACATATTTATGGAACTGCTTTCTTCATTGAAGGGGGCTATTTCAGCTAATTATTCTATCATTCATAAAGTATGCTCAGATTCTCTTGATTCTATTAAAGCTATCTTGAAGGCAGGTCTGGAAGATGTAATTCCGGGTGATGTGTGGGATGTGATTTTGCAAAGGGTGCACAGATCTTCTTTCTACGCAAACCATTGTTTTATTCAATGCAAGATTCTACACCACGCCCACTACACTAAACACCACTTGCGAAAATATTTGAGGAGATGTCTCCATCCTGTGATCGGTGTCAACAAATTCTATGCACATGTTCTGGCTTTGCCCTTCGTTATGTAGATATTGTACTGATATTGTTGACACGTTATCTCAGATCTTTAGCGAAAATTTTACTCCTAATGTTATTACTACTTTATTTGGGATGTCACCCTCTTTACCCAATCTCTCTTCCTCTAAAAACAGACATGAAAGCATTCATTCCTGATGAAGGTCTTATGTGCGAAACATCCATTCTCCTGCTCCTCGGATGCTATCTGACCTGCTGTGCTTTCCCAGCACTACACTCTTGACTCTGGTCTCCAACATCTGCAGTCCTCACTTTCTCTTCCATGAAAGCATTGACTACCCAACTGGCCAGAATATTGATATTGTTATAATGGAAATCCCTAGCTCTGCCTACTCATATACACTGGGTTAGAGATGCGTTATACTTTCTTAAATTAGAAAAGATTAGATTACCCTTATCTGGATCCTCCAACAAATTTACAAAGATTTGGAATCCTTTATTTCATATGCTAAGAATTTTTTTTTAGCTGTTCCAGATTGAGGTATCTTCTGTTTTGAGAATTATTTTTTCTCTTTTTTTTTCTTTGTCTTTTGTTAATGCAACTATCTTACTGCTGGTTTAATTTGTTATATTGTGTGTTTGTATATGTTTATATTTATTATAGTTAATTGTCATTTTTTTCTTTATATTTTTGGGGAGGAATGTGCAATGGGGAGGGTAGTTGGGGTTTTGTTAGCTATTGATTATTGTTTGTGACTGCACCTTGTTTTTCCGACTATTTTTCTGAAGAAAAATCAATTTAAAAAAGAAGAAAACATGTTCTGATCAATGGAGGAAGGCATTCCAAACGCCTTTTTTCACGATCCTATCTACTTGCGACTCCACTTTCATGGAGCTATGAAGCTGCACTCCAAGGTTTCTTTGTTCAGGAACATTCCCCAGGATCTTACCATTAAATGTACAAGTCCTACTAAGATTTGGTTTTCCAAAATACAGCATCTTACATTTATCTAAATTAAATTCCATCTGCCACTTCTCAGCCCATTGGCCCACTTGATCTAGATCCCGCTGTTTCCTCAGGTAACCTTCTTCGCTGTCCACTAACCTCCAATTTTGGTGTCATCTGCAAAATTACTAACTATACCTCCTAAGTTCACATCCAAAATATCTATATGCACGATTTGTGAAGATTTGTAGCTCAGGTTGTGATTTAGGGTGTAGGTTTGCTCGCTGAGCTGTAGATTTGATATCCAGATGTTTCATTACCTGGCTAGGTAACATCATCAGTGGCGACCTCCAAGTGAAGCGAAGCTGTTGTCTCCTGCTTTCTATTTATATGTTTGTCATGGATGGGGTTCCTGGGGTTTGTGGTGATGTCATTTCCTGTTCGTTTTCTGAGGGTTCGATAGATGGTATCTCGATCCGCCACCCCTACTGCCGTGGTCACCACCAATTCCTACTGCCCCCTCGACCATGACCCCATCCCCATCACCAAACCATCATCTCCCAGACCATACAGAACCTCATCCCCTCAGGAGATCTCCCACTCACAGCTTCCAACCTCATAGTTCGGGAACCCTGCACTGCCCGGTTCTACCTCCTTCCCAAGACCCACAAGCCTGACCACCCTGGCCAACCCAATGTCCCAGCATGCTCCTGCCCCACTGAGCTCATCTCTACCTACCTCGACACTGTCCTATCCCCCTAGTCCAGGAACACCCCACATACGTTCGAGACACCACCCACACCCTCCACCTCCTCCAAGACTTCTGTTTCCCCAGACCCCAACGCCTCATCTTCACCATGGA
This sequence comes from Chiloscyllium plagiosum, assembly GCF_004010195.1. NCBI lineage: Eukaryota > Metazoa > Chordata > Chondrichthyes > Orectolobiformes > Hemiscylliidae > Chiloscyllium > Chiloscyllium plagiosum. Next base: position 8,586,889 of record NC_057755.1, on the reverse strand, counting down.
TATCCAATCCCTCTACACCTCCATCCGCCATGACCAGGGCCTCCAA
>NC_057755.1:8578897-8586090 GCF_004010195.1 Chiloscyllium plagiosum | reverse complement strand
CCCACACCTCCTCCCTCACCTCTATCCAAGGCCCTAAAGGAGCCTTCCACATCCATCAAAGTTTTACTTGCACATCCACCAATATCATTTATTGTATCCGTTGCTCCCGATGTGGTCTCCTCTACATTGGGGAGACTGGGCGCCTCCAAGCAGAGCGCCAATCCGGGACACCCGCACCAATCAAACACACCGCCCCGTCCCCCAACATTTCAACTCCCCCTCCCACTCTGCCGAGGACATGGAGATCCTGGGCCTCCTTCACCGCCGCTCCACCACCAGACGCCTGGAGGAAGAACGTCTCATCTTCCACCTCGGAACACTTCAATCCCAGGGCATCAATGTGGAGTTCAACAGTTTCCTCGTTTCCCCTTCCCCCACCTCACCCTAGTTCTAAAATTCCAGCTCAGCACTGAACCCATGACTTGTCCGGAATTGTCTTACCTGCCTATCTCCTTTTCCACCTATCCACTCCACCCTCTCCACCCTGACCTATCACCTTCATCCCCTCCCCCACTCACCCATTGGACTCTATGCTACTTTCTCCCCACCCCCACCCTCCTCTAGCTTATCTCTCCATGCTTCAGGTTCACTGCCTTTATTCCTGATGAAGTGCTTTTGCCCAAAACGTCGCTTTCAAAGTTCCTTGGATGCTGCCTGAACTGCTGTGCTCTTCCAGCACCACTAATTCAGAATCTAGATCTATATGTTTGTTTATGGCGTTGTGGTTGGAGTGCCAAGCCTCTAGGAATTCTCTGGCATGTCTTTGCTTAGCCTGTCCCAGGATAGATGTGTTGTCCCAGTCGAAATTATGTTTTATTTCATCCGTGTGTAGGGCTACAAGGGAGAGAGGGTTGTGTCTTTTTGTGGCTAGCTGGTGTTCGTGTATCCTGGTGGCTAACTTTCTTCCTGTTTGTCCTACGTTTGTCCTCCATTTCCAGATAACCATGACTCTCATATTCCTGAAGAACTCTGTGTAAGGTACCCTCTCAACATTCAAGGGAAAATAGCCCAGTCCAATCAAATCTTTGCTATTGTTCAAACTCTCTAGCCCAGACAACATCCTGCTAAATCTCCTCTTACACCCACTCTAGTTCAATCGCACCTTTCCTATAATGTGTCAACCAAAACTGTGTGTTCCAATCTAGATGCGGTCTAACCAGGATTCGATATATTTTGAGCTGAACCTGTTAGCTCTCACATGCTATAAATGCAAGTATGCAATCTGCCTTCTTTCCAAATTTATCTCCACACATCCATGCGTATGCAAAATTAGGTCCCTGTGAACATGTTTGCCACCCGGACATTTATCTTTCATTGAAAGAACTCTTGCCTTGTTAACTCTCCCAAACCTCGTACTCTCTGGGTTGTATACCATTTCCCAGTGCTGCACCCTCCTGACACTTATTGTTGATATCCTTTTGCAACGATCCATCGCTGTTAAGAAATACTCTGTCAAATGCAAACTTCTTAGTTTGGAAACTCCTGAGAGGAGTTCTTTTGGTTGGAGAGAGGCCCATGCATATCCCTGGGAAGATCAGCATCGAAGGATCGGGGGCAACTAATCCCAGGAAGATTTAATTCATCACAGATCTGAATATGTTCCCGAATCTCACAAAAAAATGCCAATTCTGGTGAGGCACAATTACTTTGGAGGGAAGTTGATGGTTCAGATCTCCAATCCCGAGTGTCTTTATGTGAGGCATAAAATGGTTTAAATGTAACCGGTTGGGGGTTAAAACAGATTAACTCAGAATATTCCAATAATATGAAAATCCAAGAAGTCACCGGATTCCGTTCTGGTATCAACTTGCAGGTTGATGCTGTTGGAGTACAATCTGGTGTCGAGTGACTTCTGACCTTGTCCACTTCAGTCCAACACCAGCCTCTTCACATCATGTCAATCAATCATTGGCCAGAAACAAACTGCTATCCACGTCAGAGAATCAGAGTGAGACCAGAAGTGAGTGAGGGCTCTTGTAAGCCACTGGTAGTGTCCCTACTTCTGAGCTGGAAGAACCAAGTACAAGTCCCATCTTCTTCGGATGCATATAATAACCTAGATAAGAAAAGCAAATCAACAAACAATGACTGACAGTCATCGAACCATTTGGATAGAGACCAATTGATGCCATAACATAGAAGTTGTCCACAGAGCAACTGAACTGTGACCTCCAGCTGATGTAATAATTCACTCGTTCCAACATACAGAGTGACATTTCCCTTGTGCAACTGATGGCAACAGCTGTTTTGTCTAATCTGAGAGCTCAGATCATCCTGCTATCAATGTTCCTACCTCTGAATGAAACGCCATTTCTCTCTCTTTACCAATTGCTGTAAATTTTGATTTCAGTTTTAAATATGCTATGAAAACATTTTTTGCTTAACTGTATATTGTTGCAGCTGTACAGGACATTGGTTAGGCTACTGTTGGAATATTGCATGCAATTCTGGTCTCCTTCCTATTGGAAAAATGTTGTGAAACTTGAAAGGGTTCAGAAATGATTTACAAGGATGTTGCCAGGGTTGGAGGATTTGAGCTATAGAGAGAGGCTGAACAGGCTGGGGCTGTTTTCCCTGGAGCATCGCAGGCTGAGAGGTGATCTTATAGAGGTTTACAAAATTATGAGGAGCATAGGATAAATAGGCAGTCTTTTCCCTGGGGTAGGGGTCTCCAGAACCAGACGGCATAGGTTTAGGGTGAGGGGGAAAGATATAAAAGAGACCTACGGGGCAACTTTTTCAGGCAGAGGGTGGTTTGTGTATGGAATGAGCTACTGGAGAAAGTGGTGGAGGCTGGTACAATTGTAACATTTAAGAGGCATTTGGATGGGCATATGAATAGGAAGGGTTTGGAGGAATATGGACCGAGTGCTGACAGGTGGGAATAGATTGGGTTGGGATATCTGGTCGGCATGGACGGGTTGGATCGAAGGGTCTGTTTCCATGCTGTACATCTCTATGACTATCAGTCCTGTATGTCTGTGCGTACCATTTATAGTCCCCAGTAGAGGGCGATGATACTTTGTGAGTGAAATATTGTGTCGTCCTCACTGTTGCCTCGTTGCTGATAATCAGAGTCCAGGGAGATGGCTATTGGTTTGTTTTTAATTTAAATATATATTTTATTCATTAAAAGTATCTTTTCATATGTATATATTCAGAACACAGTTTGGTTCTGTAGTAGTATTTATCAATGAACATTGGAATTTGACATTATCGAAACAAACCAATGACATCTCTTGTGGAAGATTATATTTACATGCATTTGATGTAGCCAAAGGGTCCAATAACTGAATGGATCCCCACTTACCTTCAGCAGGAAGACCGCAGACAGTGGTCTTTCCCCACTGCCCCTTGGTGGCAGCTGCCGCAAGCTTTAATTTGCTCCTCAGCACGTCGTCCTGGACCTTGGAATGTGCCAGTTGCAACACTCGGTTGAGACAAATTCCTTCCTCTGGAAGACCAGCAAGCTTCAGACAGACCAAAGATCGTCTTTCACCGAGCTCATGGCCTTCTAGATGAAGTCGATGTTTCTATCTGTGTGCATCCTGGGGAACAGACCATTCTGCACTAAGTCACGTATCATGGAGTTGCTGGGGATGAGCTTTGACAAAAACTAAGGAATATTCCTCCAGACCTCCAGCAGGAGACGTGCGACAATCTGTACATCCACACCACTAACCCCCCTTCCCTCCTCCCCGTCCCCCACCCCGACACTGCTCCGAGGGCAACGTGTAGCGACACAGATAGACTGGGGCAAATGAAAGATCTCACAGGCAGTGCCTTTCTCACTAACAGCCAAACAATATCTTGATGCTTGTTGGAAAGGGCCTTCTCACCAGAATTCTGCTAAATGTCTTTGATAATCTGCTCAGGGAACCATGTGACAGGACCCTCCCTCTCCTTTTTCCTGCAGGGTCTCAAGGACACTATGTGCTAACCAATTGCTGATGGACTGGTGGTCAAAGGTGGTGCTTCGTGAATGTCTCCATGGAGGGCACATGATAAGGAACTGTCTGACTACCTGGAGTGTTCTGCGGCAATGAGACCAGTCCCGTACTTCACAACATGGAGGACAGGTAGAACCTCAGTATGTAGTGACACTTGGTGTTTTCACAGCTTAATGCAGCCACACCTAAAGGTAACCATCAGGTTGAGGGTGGTGATGAGTACATTCTTCCCCCCACTTGAGCTTTTTTCTTATGTGGAGTCTCTGTAGATACTGTCCATCGTCAAACTCTCGCTGAAGTGGAAGATGGCTTGGGTGACTGAAACATTGCAATTCTGGGGAATGGGCCAGACCTGCATCACACGCAACAACGGAGAGAATGACTCACACCTGCGGACCAGGTTTTTACCCACAATGGAGAAGGTGGGGTGCTCCCTGTTTTTGCCTCACCCTGGCAAAGTGTTCCTCTTTTTGTGCACTCTCTAGCCCCTCTAAACCAAACGCCAAGCACCTTCAGTTAACTTGTCCTGACGGTGAAGGGGATAAAGGATCAGTCGGTCTCGCTCCCAAAGAACATGCCCTCACTCTTGCATTGGATTCCCTGGGCTCCTGAGACCAGTTTGAACTGGTCACAGATGTTTGAGTCTAGGCAATGATAGTGGGCCAGAGTAAAATCCGGTGATGCTGTCCACGTACTGGGAGGCCTTGAACTGCAGGCCTCCACTGTCTAAAACAGGGTCCCCTCTCAGGCTCGCATCCTTCCTGATTGACTAGGCAATATACAACACACAAACAAGGCAGGAGAGAATGGGCAGCCTCACTAGACTCATTGACCCATTAATTGAGACCGCACTATATATGTTGGTGCAGAGCAGTCAGATCCAGTCGTGGATTCCTTCCCAAGGCCCATTTTGCACAGCACGTCTCACATGTAAGTGTGCAATATCCTGTCAAAGGCCTTCTCCTGGTCCAGACTGCTGAAGCAGGCCTCCACCTGCAGCCCTCGCACCATCCTGCAATCATAAGCCTGAGGAGTGCGAGGCTGTCAGAGATCTTCAAGCCGAGCACAGCACATCTTTGGTCATGGTGACTCGCTTGGCAATGACATTTCAGAAATGAAATGCAAAGTTGATTCGCTCATTATGGAAACAAAAGTTCAAAACAGGATCTTACCCTTGTTGTGACTTGCACAATCTTTTCCTCATGGCATTATAAATGAATGTCAGGTGAATTAAATGCATGTTAACAACAGAGATTTTACACATACATTTATTTGCAATACTATCAGCCTGCAGAAGTCTGGAAAAAAAAATCTTTTCACATATGATTCCCATGAAAATCAAATTCCAGAAAGTAGTATAGCTCCATTAAAAGAATTAAGGTAATGATTTGTGATTATTAAGCTGCCAACTTCCTTGTAAAATCACAGCCAAATAAAAAAAACAAATTGCACAATAAGTCTTAGCAAACAGTAACTCAGTCTTTGGTTTAGTTTACTGTCACTGCCATCCAGCCTGCTAAAAATATGGAATATGACTTTTATTCAATTGAATTTTAAGGTAGTTAATTAAATAGCAGCAGTTCAGGTATAACATTTCAGTTAATCAGCCGAGTAAAGTATAAGAGCCACAACAGTCAGAGTATCAGAAATAAAGTGGGTGAACTTAAGGCATGGATCGGTACCTGGGACTACGATGTTGTGGCCATCACGGAAACATGGATAGAAGAGGGACAGGAATGGTTGTTGGAGGTTCCTGGTTACAGATGTTTCAGCAAGATTAGGGAGAGTGGTAAAAACGGAGCGGGGGGGTGGCATTGCTAATTAGTAATGGGAAAACGGCTGCAGAAAGGCAGTTCGAGGGGGATCTGCCTTTGGAGGTAGTATGGGCTGAAGTCAGAAATTGGAAAGGTGCAGTCACCTTATTGGGTGTTTACTATAGGCCCCCCAATAGCAGCAGAGATATGGAGAAACAGATTGGGAAACAGATTTTGGAAGGTGCAGAAGCCACAGGGTAGTAATCATGGGTGATTTCAACTTCCCAAACATTGATTGGAAGCTCTTTAGATCAAGTCGATTGGATGGGGCGGTGTTTGTGCAGTGTGTCCAGGAAGCTTTTCTAACCTAGTGTGTAGATTGCCCGACCAGAGTGGAGGCCATATTGGATTTGGTACTTGGTAACGAACCGGAACAAGTGATGGGCTTGTTAGTGGGTGAACATTTTGGTGATGGTGACAATTCTGTGACTTCCACCTTGGTTATGGAGAGAGATAGGTGCGTGCAACAGGGTAGGTTTAACAATTGGGGGAAGGGTAAATACGATGCTATAAGACAGGATCTGAGGAGCATAAGTTGGGAGCATAGGCTGTCAGGGAAGGATGTCGTGGAAATGTGGAACTTTTTCGAGGAACAGATACGATGTGTCCTTGATATGTATGTACCTGTCAGGCAGGAAAGAGATGGTCGTGTGAGGGAACCTTGGTTGATGAGGGAGGTTGAATGTCTTTTAAATAAGAAGAAGAGGGCTAACATAAGGTTGAGGAAACAAGGTTCAGACAGAGCATTGGAGGGATACAGGATTGCCAGAAGGGAGCTGAAGAAAGGGATTAGGAGAGCTAAGAGAGGGCATGAAAAATCTTTGGCAGATAGGATCAAGGATAACCCCAAGGCATTTTATGCGTATGTGCGAAACATGAGAATGACGAGAACGAGGGTAGGTCCGATCAAGGACAGTAGTGGGAGACTGTGTATTGAGTCGGAAGAGATAGCAGATGTCTTGAATGAGTACTTTTCTTCAGTATTTACAAATGAGAGGGACTGTATTGTTGAAGAGGAGAGTGTGAAACGGACTGGTAAGTTAGATGAGATACTTGTTAGGAAGGAAGATGTGTTGGACATTTTGAATAACTTGAGGATAGACAAGTCCCCCGGGCCTGATGGGATATATCCTAGGATTATGTGGGAAGCAAGAGAGGAAATTGCAGTACCGTTGGCAAAGATCTTTTCATCTTCACTGTCAACGGGGGTGGTACCAGGGGACTGGAGAGTGGCAAATGTTGTGCCCCTGTTCAAAAAAGGGAATAGGGATAACCCCGGGAATTACAGGCCAGTAAGTCTTACTTCGGTGGTAGGTAAAGTAATGGAAAGGGTACTGAGGGATAGGATTTACGAGTATCTGGAAAGACACTGCTTGATTAGGGACAGCCAGCACGGATTTGTGAAGGGGAGGTCTTGCCTTACAAGTCT
>NC_057755.1:8550946-8578350 GCF_004010195.1 Chiloscyllium plagiosum | reverse complement strand
AGATTTACCAGGATGTTGTCTGGAATGGAGAATAGGTCGTACGAGGATAGGTTGAGAGTGCTAGGCCTTTTCTCATTGGAACGGCGAAGGATGAGGGGTGACTTGATAGAGGTTTATAAGATGATCAGAGGAATAGATAGAGTAGACAGTCAGAAACTTTTTCCCTGGGTACAACAAAGTGTTACAAGGGGACATAAATTTAAGGTGAAGGGTGAAAGGTATAGGGGAGATGCCAGGGATAAGTTCTTTACCCAGAGAGTGGTGGGGGCATGGAATGTGCTGCCTGTGGGAGTGGCAGAGTCAGAATCATTGGCGACCTTTAAGCGGCAATTGGATATGTACATGGATGGGTGCTTAAGCTAGGACAAATGTTCGGCACAACATCGTGGGCCGAAGGGCCTGTTCTGTGCTGTAATGTTCTATGTTCTATCTATGTTTTATGTTCAAGGATGTTGTGTTCTATCAGAGGGGAAACAGGTGCATTGCATTGGTGGAGGAATCACCCTGTTCCCTCTTTGTTCTTAAATAAATCTTAAAAGGGGTTAGACACCAAACTACCCCGAGTAGTAAACATCAAACGGCCATCAATGGTGGTTCTACCACTAAACGATTATTCCACAGACCCAGTGAATGTTCTCAGGACCTCAGTTCAAATCCTACCAGAACTCTCTAGGGGTGTCACAGTCTGGTGGGTTGTGAAGGGGACATGGGGGCAAACAAAAATCAATAAATCTGGCAAATGGAAGATTTAGTGGGAAAACATGAAATTGTCCATTGTCACAGGAAGAATAAACAAAAACTTCCAAATGAGAACAGGCCGCACAGCTCAGAGAGTCAAAAGAATTTGTATGTTCTTGTGTATGAATCCCAAAAGATTACTATGCAAGTGCAGCAGATAGTCAGGAAAGATAGTAGAATATTTTGGTCCACTGTGAGGGGAATTGAATATGGAAATAGGAAACTTACAGAACAGAGATGGTTTACCAGACTAACACTTGAAATAAGACAGATCTATTGATATCTGTTTGCCCCCATGTCCCCTTCACAACCCACCAGACTGTGACACCCCGAGACAGTTCTGGTAGGATTTGAACTGAGGTCCTGAGAACATTCACTGGCCTCTGGAATAATAGTTTAGTGGTGGAACCACCATTGACTTGGAATAAGCTTTGACAAAGGTTCAGTTAGACTTGAAACATCAGCTCTTTTCTCTCCTTACAGATGCTGCCAGACCTGCTGTGATTTTCCATCATTTTCTGTTTGGGTACTTGGAAGAAAAAGGTCAGTATATCAGCGAGGGCTGGATAGGCCAAGCCATATCAACTCGTGTTTCGAAGGGTAAGGGGTGACTAAACTCAGGGATGTACAATCCTCCAATGTGGTGACTGGGTCACATTGAGAAAGATATTTATTCTTGTGATTTATTATTACATTAGGGGACATTTATTTAAGACAGAGAAAAAAAAGAGCTTTTGAGTGACCAGAGCAGCTGAGAGTTAACTGAATGGTAAAGCAGGTGCAAGGGAGTGCCCCACTGTCAGAGGGTCAGCACTGAGAGAGCACGCATTGTCAGAGATTCAATAACAAGGGACTGCAAACTTAATGGTGTTTGTTAGGTTCTTTTTCTTTCTTGAGATTCTTACACACATGATGAAACTGCAACACACCAGCTTCTGTGAACAGCCAAAACGAATTAAGTACAAGCTTTCTGGAGAAACCCTTTAACACACTTCGCAGGACTTGTGGAGCAGTGTCAAAGTTCTCTCTGAACAAAGGAAAACAGTCCTTCCTTTACACAAACTTTCACATCACAGTCAGTAATGCCCACAACGCAATCCCTAGCCATCCCCCACAGTCACGTGCCATTCAAGACACAATGCAGTGATCACATTATTTCCAGAAACAATATACAAAGGAAATCATCCCTTCATGGTCAAACCTGTTGTGAATCTTTATTTTAAGAACTACAGGGAGTAGTCCAAATTCCAACTGCAATGCTCTTATTGATTTTGAATACAGTGATGTTGCAACTGGCTCTGAATGGCAAAGAATGACAATTTAATTTGACTCTGAATAACTAGGAAATGGCATTGTAAATGGCTCTGAATGCAAATTCCTTACAATCTACCTGTGAGAGAGACATTCAATTTCCTGCAGAGCAAATTAACCCTTTAATACCTCATTCCCACCTTTTATCATTCCATGATAACCACCTGGACAGGGGATGAGGAAGGCACTACTATAAGTAGTTTCCAGCCAGACGTAAGGCAAGTTATTGAAACACAACATACAATAACAACAAAAAGCCCATGCAGTAGATAGGATCCCCAGGATCCTCAAAGACCTTGCCAGACATCTCTGTTGTTAGGGGCCTGTCTAAAATTATCCAATTGGTTCTGAACAGACTGCATGATATGGGTTATGTTGCACAATTCATCTGTAACCTGGGTAAATCATTTGTCCCCCATTATTATACAACTTGTTAGGACAACAGATCGTCTACCACAAATCTGGCCTGTTGTGTGCAGAGACTTAACTCTGCCAATTCTCGATTAACTATGTCTAGCCCCCTCTCTATACCCTTTCCCAGGATGGTTAACCCACAAACGAGGTAATTTCAATTCTTCGCTGTCATCATTCCCACCACTCTTCTGAGGGACAGTGCCCCCAGGAACCCATAGCCAAAGGAAGAGCCCAGAGTCACCAATCTTCTAATTTTCACAAAACTCCTGATAATTGCCTGGCTTACTATTCTGTGGTGGCTAAGCACTTTCTGTGGGCATGGGACGTGAGGGGTCCTACTGTCCTGACAGCGAACAGGATGGGGAGAGTTGGGTGGTTGTAGTGAAGGTCCCATTGAGAAACAACACAAACCCTCTTTTGGCCCAGTAGCATTTCACTGCTCGATTATTGCCAGTTGTGAACTGTTTATATCTCCAGTTTCTCTCCTGACTTGCAGTTGTCTCCTGATCTGATCAGCTGGTAATCATAAAAAGGTCATGATCAAAAGGCTGAGCTCACATGGGTTCTGTTGCAATGCTCACAAATGAGTTGTCTTCCTGTAGCAACATTTCAGCATCTTTCCTTGTCACAGGTGAAGGTGAACATTCCATTGTATACCTGGCAATGCCAGCAGCCACCTTGTATTTGAGCACAAGATATATTTGTGGGAACGAAAGCACACACACAGCTCCATCCCCGTCCCAAGAAACAAAGTGGATTGCTCATGGGATCACAGAAAATTGTAACACTGGCCACTCTGGTGTTTCCTTTCTTCCTGATGGTGAAATATAAATAAAGATTTACACGCTTGCTATTTATTGTGTCCAACACCTGCACACTCACGACATGGATGCTGGGGAAAAATAAGCATTCCCGCCGCCAGGCAGTAGTAAAGACAAACAAATTGTCCTCCCTGCCTAATACTGCAATGGTGGGCATAATACTGTAGAATGCGAGTGTAATCTTTCGGCCATCTGAGGGGCCCATCGTTTACAGTCACTCAGGAGGAGCCAGTGACACTGGCTTTGGGCTTTGACTGCCGCTGTTGTCTGCAGGAGAACCCGGAACGGTCCTTTCATGGGTGTCCAAGCTTGGGGTGATCCCGGTCTTTGATAAGCAGGAGTTCTCCTGTTTGTAGTCTGGGGGGCTCACTCTCGTCGAATGAATCTTGATCCAGTGGTGGTCCAAAGACATGCTTTACCTATTAGAGGAGAAACTTTAGGGACGATGTAAGCTGCTGAATATATCTCTGCATTTCCACTCCCATACTATTTAAGTTTGCATGGGTGGGTGCGTCTGTGTTTGCATTCCAAGGGGTCTTACTGGATAAGGCATACATCTCGGCTGCCAATAGTCCAGTGGCCGAGTGTAGGGTACTCCTAATGTGACATTAAGGTAAGTTTGGTTTTAAGAATCCCGTTCGCCCTTTTCATTACTCCTGCTGCCTCAGGATAGTAAGGGCAATGGAATTGCTGCTGGATATACAGATCCTCACAAGGCTTAGTGTTTATTTTCCCTACAAAGTGGAAGCCATTGTCTGAACTAAGCTGTTGAGGCTTTCCAAACCTCGGTATGATCTTGGTCAGGAGTCATTTTACCACCGTTAAAGCTAGTGGTCGGAAGGGCTTCGATCCATCTACTAAATACGCCAATAACAACAAGACAATACTTCTAACAACGTACATGTGGCAGTTCAATTAAATCAAGCTGGATACATTCAAACGGACCACCTGGCAAGAGTGATCTCCCTGTTACACACTGTACCCCACCCCCCACCACCGACTGGCATTATTTAGCTGACATATTAAATATGATTTGACACGCTTTTGGCTGCCTCAGCTTGTCGGAGGTGTCAACAGATACGCATTATGGTATTACTCAATCCCTCCTTGCCAAGGTGGGTATCAGTATGAAGACATCTAATCAGCATTGGGAATAAAACATCAGGTATACAACTTGGCCAGCTGGGATGATCCAGAGGCCTTTTGACACAGAGTGCGAACACCCACGCATCTTCCATATTTGTTTTTCTGGGTGAGGGGCAGCCCCCTGTAAATGCTACACAGGGACAATGTCTGGTATGCCTGTTTGAGGTAGGTGATCAACTTAGCATCTGCCGGTTCCCACAGGACACAATAGTATTGCTGTGTCTTTGGCAATTCAGTTAGCTCTGCCATTGCCAATGTTGGTTTTTCCATTGCACATTTGATTGTGGCCAATTGCTTGGGGAGGAGGATGGCTCTGAGGAGATTCTGGACAGAGTGAGATCTGAATATGTATCCCTGAGGACGTCAGAAATCTGCACCGCGAGCATAGCTCGCCAAAATCATGGACCATGTCAAAAGCATACCAGGAGTCCACGTATAGATTTGCTGATTTTCCTGTAGCCGGGATACAAGCCCATGTTAGAGCAAAGAGTTCTGTTTTCTGAGCAGATACTGGGGTATCGAAGGAGGCTGATTCTAAGATGTCTGTTTGGTCCATAATTGTGTACCCTGAATGGGGAACTCCTAAGGGTGATATCGAATAACTACTATCCACTAAAAGAGGGAAAGATCCAGTGTGGGTAATGGGGCATCTCCAAGGTCTGCTTGAAGGGAGGTTAAGAAATGGTTGCGCAAAAGGCAATCATGTGGGAGTTATGAGAGCTCCTCTGGAGGGGTAAGTAGAAGGGTCACCGGGTTCACAGTTGAGTAGTAGAAGGTCAGAAGGGGGTTAATGAGAAAAGCTACTTCATAACAGCTAAGTCGAGCTTGTGCAGGTCTGATGGGAAATCAGGAAGGCTACAATAGCACGTGCCGAATAAAAATCAGCGGTTTTTGGGCAGTAATATTGGAACCAGCTGTTACAAGGGAATAGATAGCTGGGAGAATTTAGGAGCAGGGTGGGGAGCCCATGGTGACAGGGTCAAGGCAAGTTGAGTAATAGGCCACTGGTCTCTAGCAATCCCCATGGGTTTGGATTAAGACATCAGTTGCACAGTCTCTTGGATACTGGCATACAATCATCTTCAGAGTGTCAGGGCACTGGCACGGGCAGTTTTTAATTCAGTGACAGCTGACGTCATGTTTTTCATTCAGGGTGAAGGTCTTTGAAGCCTTGCTTGAAGCCAAAGGAGTTAACTATTTGCTGAGTAACGTCATGTGAGGGAGCTCCTGTCGGCAGTAGTTAACTAGGCCTAAGAAGGCACACATTTGCTGGGGCTTGTAGGCAAAGGGGTTGCTAGAATGGGTGTAATATGTTCCAGGGTTAACTGTCAGTCAGAATCACTGAGCAAGGTTCCCAGAAATGTGACTCGGAGGTGGCTATGCTGACTCACCCAGGAATGGAGGGCGTGCAGGAGATAGTTGGTATCTGTGATGATAGCAGATTCCAAAGGGCGAGCTCGGAGCAAATAATCAATATATTGGACAATGGCGGAGCTGCCCAGCAACTGAAGCTCTGAAAGCTGCCGGTACAATACCTGCGAGGATAGATTGGGTGATTGTCAAATCTCTCAAGGAGGCAGGTCCAAGTGCACTCCTGACCTTTGAAGGTAAAGACAAATAAGTATTGGGAATCTGCTGCTAAAGGGAGAGCGAAGAAAGCAGGCTGTTGATCAATCAGGGTGAAAATACAGGCGCTGGCAGGGATGTTGTGAAGAATCATCGCAGGTTTTGGCACGACCAAGTGTAAAGGCTGGACGATTCCTATGATCAGCCTGAGATCCTATACTAATCTCCACTCTGGGCATCCTGGCTTTGGGACAGGTAGAATGACAGAGAAATATAACACTTTGTAGGAAGAACAAATTTATTAAGGATGATATCCCTTTTATTGCTTCTGGTCTTAGGAGGTATTGAGGTATTGAAGGCAGTTTCGACCCTGGTATAATCTGGATCTTTATTGGCTCTATGGGGGTGGACCCTACTCCATGCTTAGAGGCTGACCAGATATCAGGAAAGGGTTCTTATGAGGGATCATGTAAGGGTTGATGGCAGCAAAGAACACCCACTACGGTGAAGGGGCTGGAATGATAATTTAAATTTCCCTCGGTCAGCTGTTGGGGCACGTCAGTGACATTGGAGTCTGACTGCTGCTGTAAACAGTCTGCTAAGAATCCCAGAATCGTAGCTTTATATCCGTTGTTCACAGATAAGGTATTATGGGGAGAAACTAACCCTGTTTGATGCCGTAGGTGGACAGATCATCCAGGAGGCCAGACCCCTCCTAATCTTCAGTGCAAGCCAGAATAGAAATAGTGACAGTCGATCCAAGGAAGGGAACAAAGGTAGCTGCCAGCTCAGTGGAAGCTCCAGTGGAATCATAGCAAAGGGTTGCATGGAGATCGGGGGCCTGTAGGGGAGGGGTAAAATCCTCTGGCCTCAAATCAACAGCCCACCATTTTTGTGGAGTTGGAGGGGCGCAATAGTCTGTTAGTGATGTTGGTTTTAATGGTATTGCCCCGTCAAGGCAAAGAATCTCAACTCAGAGGGGACACAACAAATCTCTTCCTGCTAGGTTAATCCCGAAATCAGGGATTTGGGCAAATTAGGACAGTACAGCTCTGGAGGCAAAATTGATCAGTTAGTGGTTCTGTCAAGGGATATGGTCTCTCAGCCCTGGTTAGGCCACTAAGGTTCATAAAGGTGGCCGAGAACCTCAATCTGGTGTTGGCGCGCACACGACATTCCAAGCACAGAGGCTGTGGCATCAGTATCAATCACAAAGGGGATTTTGTTGGCCTCAACAGTCAAGCAGACCATCAGTTCATCCTCAGGGTCCTTAGTCAATATGGGGCAAATCTGAAGGGTGGACAGTCAGGCTGAGAAAGGCTTACTGGTGGAGAAAGGTTGTCTCCTGTTTTGGGGTCTATATTTTTGTTGTACCTGCAGGCATTCTCGCTGCCAATGATTCCTGGTGCCACAGTTAAAAATAGCCCTGCGCTGATCTGTGTGTTGCCAGATGGGGCAGGCAGCAACTATTGTAATTATGGAAAGGGGAGAAAGGGGCATAGGGTGATTGATAAAAAGAGGAACACTAGGGCCATCGGGGTGAACAGTATACACATGACTATATGCATTGATCAAGTCTACAATATGCGTTTTGGAACCCATGTGACGGGGCTGATGAAGGGAACGCTATACCATTTCATATTTGACCATAGTCTATTTAGAGTCTTTAATACTATTCCAGTAATAAGTGAGTGCCCTTCTCATTTGCGAACAGGTGCTGTCTGGCCAATCCATATTGTTAGTCCTAATAGCTGTGGCAACCCCTTCTGGAATATTCTGCAACAGTAGCACATTAAACTGGGGTGAGGGATTCCCTGCAATTTCAGCAGTGTCACTTGCATAGGTGGCATATGTGAAACCGAACCAATCCCAGAAATTTGAACCCTCTTCGCCCTGCTACCGGCAGCATTCTAACACTTTAGTTATATTCACCAGTTGTTGCAAGGTCCTTTGAAGAGGCCCCCAGTGGCCTGGATTTTGTCCCTGGGCTGAGGAACACCACCAGCAAAGGCCACCCAGTCATTATGTCCTTCTAACTAGGTTTCTATCGATATCCCTTGTTCGGGAGCAATGCCAAACAGCACAAACTGAAAAGATCCTGAGGACTGGCCTGATAAGTTTGGATCATGCCTATAAATGTAATCTAGAAATTTAGTGGGCGGCACGGTGGCACAGCAGTTAGCACTGCTGCCTCACAGCGCCAGAGACCCAGGTTCAATTCCCGCCTCAGGCGACTCTCTGTGTGGAGTTTGCACATTCTCCCCCTGTCTGCGTGGGTTTCCTCCGGGTGCTCCGGTTCCTCCCACAGTCCAAAAATGTGCAAGTTAGGTGAATTGGTTATGCTAAATTGCCCGTAGTGTTAGATGAAGGGGTAAATGTAGGGGAATGGGTATGGGTGAGTTATGGTTCGGTGGGTCGGTGTAGACTTGTTGGTCCGAAGGGCCTGTTTCCACACTGTAAGTAATCTAATCTAACCAAAATCTTCCGGGTTTGTTTTTCAGTTTGGGACATGGGACATAATTAAGCACATCTCTCAGGCTTTCCAAGGGACTGTGAACTTGCATAGTGGCCTCACCTGTGGCTCCAGGATTTGGGTCAGGGACCATTAGAGTTGGGAACTCTTTCGGTCTATATTTATGGGAATCCTTCCATTTCCTCTTTTGTGAAGGACTTGGATCAACTGGTCCTTTTACATCCTTTCTGTGCCATCCCTTGTCTTTGGGGTCGTAATGTTGAGGCTCATCATGTTCAGTACTACTGTCTGTGTCAGTGTTCTGTCCCCTATGTCTCTCAAAAGGGCTAGTCCCTTGCTCTCTCTGGGTATTTGATTGGGTTCTGAAAGTGACTAGGTCGGTGAAATGACCAAAGTCAGGTTCTGGTCGGGATGGGGATGGTCAGCATTTCGCTGGAGCTGTGGATCAGGTTGTGGAGGGGCGGGCAGAGTCAGAGGGTATGGTGGGGATAATTGTCGCTGGTTCTCAAACTGAGGCTGATGCGGTGAGGCGCTGGCAGGGCTATTAGGGTATTGGGGTTGATACGGTAGGCCACTAGACCAAATTTGCCAATCCTTCGCCTGTTCATTGGTGCCATTGTTTTGGAACAATATTGGCAGACCAGACATGTCAAGAGATTTATTCCCACTTGAAATTTCAGCTTAGCATTTCATCACTGATTCCTTATTTTATCTTTCCTTCCTCAATTTTTCCTAGTTTCCTTTACTCATGTCATACTCCTCACACTGACTCTTCAGCACCTACCAAGACTGAGGGTTTTCCTCATTATCACACACTCCAATCCTTCTTTGATGGGAATTATTCTCCCGACTAGCCTGCTGAGATGTGTTCATAATTACCTCTGCAGTACTTCTCCATGCAGATATTATAGTTTCCATTTAGTCCCCATATCTCATTTACAGACTGCTCCTCTGCCCTTAAACACTTATCTATGGCCCAAGTTTCTCCGAGCGGCCAAATTTCATTTCCCAACTTTTTATTTAAGCATCCTGACAGGTGTCTGAACCGTTTCTTCCAATCCTTCTTTGATGGGAATTATTCTCCCGACTAGCCTGTTGAGATGTGTTCATAATTACCTCTGCAGTACTTCTCCATGCAGATATTCCATTTAGTCCCCATATCTCATTTACAGACTGCTCCTCTGCCCTTAAACACTTATCTATGGCCCAAGTTTCTCCGAGCGGCCAAATTTCATTTCCCAACTTTTTATTTAAGCATCCTGACAGGTGTCTGAACCGTTTCTCATTTTGAGGGTCAACCCAGCATAACCTGTGCAAAGGGGTCCCGATTCCTGACTTATCGATTCAACTGCAACACACCAATTTCAGTGAACAGCCAATACTTTATTAAACACAGTACAAGCTTTCTGGAGATACCCTTCACAGGGCTTGTAGTTCAATGTCAAAGGTCTCTCTAAACAATTGAAAACAGACCTTCCTTTACACAAAATCTTTACATCACAGTCAGTAATGCCCACAAGACAACCCCCAGCCACCCCCCACAGTCTCATGCCATTCAAGATACAATGTAGGGATCACATCATTTCCAGAAACAATATGTAAATCATCCCTTAATGGTCAAAGCTGTTGCGAATCTTCATTTGAAGAACTGCAGGAGCAGTAAAAGTTCTACCTGCAATCTTCTTATTGATTTTGAATAGGGTGATGATGCAAATAGCTCTGAACTGCAAGGGATGACAATGTAACTTCAATCTCAATAACTAGGAAAGGGCCATGTAAATGACTCCGAATGGCAGTGGTAGGAATGTAAATTCCTTACAATCTTCCTGTGAGAGGGAGCGAGAGCATGGGGGGGATGGGGGAGAGCGTGAGACAGAGGGAGTGAGAGAGTGAGGGAGAGCATGACGGGGGGGATATAGTGAGGTGGGGAGAGCGCGAGCGCGGAGGTGAGAGAGAGAATGGGAGCAAAAGAGAACTAGGGGCAAGGGAGCGAGAGAGAGCGTGGGTGAGAGCGAGGAAGCGATAGCACAGGAGCGAGACTGATTGGCTGCGGCGGGTAAGAGAATATCAAATCTCCTGCTGGAATGTGCCTTTGGATTTTCTTTTTAAGTCATCAGGTTTACTTACCGTAGAGGCCACTGCAGCCATGGGATACAAATTTTGGTATTTACATATTTTACAAGCTACATGTAATGCAAGTTACATATACAGAAATGAAATGCAAAGTTGATTATCTCATTATGGAAACAAAAGTTCAAAACAGGATTCTAGCCTTGTTTTGACTTGCACAATCCTTTGCTCATGGCATCATAAATGAATGTCAGGGAATGTGTGTAACAAGAGATTTTACGCATACATTTATTCGCAATTCTATCAGCCTGCAGAACTCAGAAAAAAAAACAAAATTTCTCTTTTCACGTATGATTCCACTGAAAATCACAGTCCAGATAGTAGTAAATACACCATTAAAAAAATTAAGGTCACGATTTGTGATTACTAAGCTGCCAACTTCCTTGTAAAATCACAGCCAAAAACAAAAAAAAACAAATTGCACAATAAGGCTTAACAGACAGTAACTCAGTCTTTGGTTTAGTTTATTGGAAATGTTGGGATAGTAACTTGCATGAATATCTGGCATGCTTCCATTCTTTGAGCAGGCCGTGTTTCTGAGGTAATTGTTGCAGATTTTCCACAAACGGTTGTAGCTTTTCAAAGTTTATAGGCTGGGGATTTTCTTATTTGCTCTCCTTTAACGTTATCAATGAATAGTGGAAGAGGCAGATTTTCAATGGTTAAGGGCATGAGCCCTTCATCAGGAAACGCCCTTCCTGAAGAAGGGCTCATGCCCGAAACTTCGATTCTCCTGCTCCTTGGATGCTGCCTGACCTGCTGCGCTTTTCCAGCAACACATTTTCAGCTCTGATCTCCAGCATCTGCAGTCCTCACTTTCTCCTCTTTCAACGGTTAAGCCAATTCCTGTGGGCTGTAGGGCTGAAGCCTAATTTTATCCCCTGACTGAGCTGCCACTGCAATCCAGCCTGCTGAAGAGATGGAATGTGCCTTTTATTCAATTGAATTTTAAGGTAGTTAATTAAGTCGTAGCAGTTCAGGTATAACATTTCAGTTAATCAGCCAAGTAAAGTATATGAGCCACAACAGTCAACGATGTTGTGTTCT
The DNA here is from genome assembly GCF_004010195.1 of Chiloscyllium plagiosum. Taxonomy (NCBI): domain Eukaryota; kingdom Metazoa; phylum Chordata; class Chondrichthyes; order Orectolobiformes; family Hemiscylliidae; genus Chiloscyllium; species Chiloscyllium plagiosum. The sequence goes on along the minus strand of NC_057755.1, from coordinate 8,566,704 downwards.
ATCAGAGGAGAATCAGGTTCATTGCACTGGTGGAGGAAGCACCCTGTTCCCTCTTTGTTCTTAAATGAATCTTAAAGGGGTTAGACACCAAACCAACCCCAGTAGTAAACATCAAACGGCCATCAATGGTGGTTCTACCACTAAACTATTATTCCAAAAGACCCAGTGAATGTTCTCAGGATCTCAGTTCAAATTCTACAGAACTGTCTAGGGGTGTCACAGTCTGGTGGGTTGTGAAGGGGACATGGGGGCAAACAGATATCGATAGATCTGGCAAATGGAAGATCTAGTGGGAAAACATGAAATTATCCATTTTCACAGGAAGAATAAACAATCTTCCAAATGTGAACAGGACGCACAGCTCAGAGATTCAAATGAATTTGTATGTTCTTGCGTATGAATCCCAAAAGATTACTATGCAAGTGCAGCAGATAGTCAGGAAAGATAGTAGAATGTTTTGGTATACTGTGAGGGGAAGTGAATAGAAAATAGGAAAGTTACAGAACAGAGATGGTTTACCAGACTAACACTTGAATAAGAAGGTCAGTATATCAGCCAGGGTTGGATAGGCCAGGCCATGTAAACTCGTGTTTAGAAGAGCAAGGTGTGACTAATCTCAGGGAGGTACAATCCTCTGATGTGGTGACGAGGTCACATTGAGAAAGATATTTCTTCTTGTGTTTACTTATTTCAACATCAGGGGACATTTACCTAACAGAGAGAGAAAAAAAGAACTTTTGAGTGACCAGAGAGCTGAGAGTGAATGAATGGTAAAGGAGGCGCAAGGGACTGCCCCACTGTCAGAGGGTCAGTACTGAGAGAGTACCGCACTGTCATCGATAACAAGGGACTGCAAACTTGATGGTGTGTTTGTTAGGTTCTTTTTCTTTCTTGAGATTCTTACACACATGATGAAACTGCATCACAGAAGCTTCTGTGAACAGCCAAAACTTTATTAAGCACAATACAGTCCAAGCTTTCTGGAGAACTCCTTTAACACACTTTGCAGGGCTTGTGGAGCTGGGTCAAAGTTCTCTCTGAACGAAGAAAAACAGTCCTTCCTTTATACAAACTTTTCACTGCCATTCAAGACACAATGCAGTGATCACATCATTTCCAGAAACAACATATAATGGAAATCATCCCTTCATGGTCAAACCTGTTGTGAATCTTTATTTTAAGAACTACAGAGAGTAGTCCAAATTCTTATTGATTTTGAATACAGTCATGTTGCAAATGGCTCTGAATGGCAAAGAAAGACAATGTAAGTTCACTCTGAATAACTAGGAAATGGACATGTAAAGGCCTCTGAATGGCAAGAAATAGGAATGTAAATTCCTTACAATCTACTTGTGAGAGAGACATATCCCACCCCAGTGTCGGGACATCCAATCTCCTGCAGGTCCGCAGAGCAAATCAATCCTTTAATACCTCATTCCCACCTTTTATCATTCCATGATAACCACCTGGACAGGGGATGAGAAAGGCACTACTAACATATAAGTATTTTCCAGCCAGAAATAAAGCACGTTATTGACACAAAACGCACAACAACAAAAAGCTCATGCAGTAGATAGGATCCCCAGGATCCTCACAGTAGCCATCCTTGCCAGATATCTAGAACATAGAACATAGAAGAATACAGCGCAGTACAGGCCCTTCGGCCCTCGATGTTGCGCCGATCCAAGCCCACCTAACCTACACTAGCCCACTATCCTCCATATGCCTATCCAATGCCCGTTTAAATGCCCATAAAGAGGGAGAGTCCACCACTGCTACTGGCAGGGCATTCCATGAACTCACGACTCGCTGAGTAAAACACCTACCCCTAACATCTGTCCTACACCTACCACCCCTTAATTTAAAACTATGCCCCCTCGTAATAGCTGACTCCATACGATGCCCCCTTGTAATAGCTGAATCCATACGTGGAAAAAGATTCTCACTGTCGACCCTATCTAAACTCCTAATCATTTTGTACACCTCTATCAAGTCACCCCTAAACCTTCTTTTCTCCAATGAAAACAACCCCAAGTGCCTCAGCCTTTCCTCATACGATCTTCCTACCATACCAGGCAACATCCTGGTAAACCTCCTCTACACCCGTTCCAGTGCCTCCACATCCTTCCTATAGTATGGCGACCAAAACTACACACAATACTCCAGATGCGGCCGCACCAGAGTCTTATACAACTGCAACATCTGTTTTTAGCTCCCTGTCTAAAATTATCCAATTGATTCCGAACAGACTGCTTGACATGGTTATGTTGAACAATTCATCTGTAACCTGAGTGAATCATTTGTACCCCATTATTGTACATGCACCCCAACCTTGTTGGGCCAACAGGTCGTCTACCACATATCTGGCCTATTATGTGTAGAGCCTTAACTCTGCCAATTTTCAATTAACTACGTCTAGTCCCCTCCCTATACTGTTTCCCAGGATGGTTAACCCACTAACAAGGTGATTTCTGTTCTTTGCTGTCATCATTCCCACCGCTCTTCTGAGGGACAGAGCCCCCAGGAACCCATAGCCAAGGGAAGAGTCCAGAGTCACCAATCTTCCAATCTGCACAAAACTCCTAATTGTTTGGCTTACTATTCTGTGGTGGGGAGGCGATTTCTGTGGGCAAGGGGCGTGAGGGGTACTACTGTCCCGACAGCGAACAGGACAGGGAGAGTTGGGTGGTCATAGTAAAGGTCCCATTGAGAAAGAACACAAACTTTCTTTTGGCCCAGTTGCATTTCATTGCTCGGTTATTGCCAGTTGTGAACTGTTTTCATCTCCAGTTTCTCTCCTGACTTGCAGTTGTCTCCTGATCTGATCAGCTGATAATCATTAAAAGGTCATGACCAAAAGGCTGAGCTCACATGGGTTCCGTTGCAATGCTCACAAATGAGTTGTCTTCCTGTAGTAACATTTCAGCATCTTTCCTTGTCACAGGTGCAGGTGAACATTCCATTGTTTACCTGGCAATGCCAGCAGCCACATTCTATTTGGGCATAAGATATATTTGTGGGAACCAAAGCACAAGCACAGCCCCATCCCTGTCCCGAGAAGCAAATGGGATTGCTCATGGGATCACAGCAAGTTGTAACACTTGCCACTTGGATGTTTCCATTCTTCCTGATGGTGAAATATAAATAAAGATTGACACACTTCTTGTTTTTCCACTGTGTCCGACACCTACACACTCACGACATGGGTGCTGAGGAAAAATAAGCATTACTGCTGCTAGGCGGTAGTAAAGACAAACAAATTGTCCTCCCTGCCTAATACTGCAATGGTAGCCATAATACCGTAGTATGCGAGTGTAATCTTTCGGCCATCTGAAGGGCCCATCGTTTAGAGTCACTCAGGAGGAGCCAGTGACACTGGCTTTGGGCTTTGACTGCCACTGATATCCGCAGGAGTACCTGGAACAGCGCTTTCCACGGGTGTCCAAGCTTGGGGTGATCCCGGTCTTTGATCAGCAGGAGTTCTCCTTTGTGTAGTCTGGGGGGCTCACTCTAGTCATCTGAATCTTGATCCAGTGGTGGTCCGAAGGCATGTTTTACCTGTAAGAGGAGAAACTTTAGGGACGATGTAAGCTGCTGAACGTATCTCTGCATTTCCAATTCCATAATATTTAGGTTTTACATGTTTGGGTAGGTCTGTGTTTGCATTCCAAAGGGTCTTACTGGATAAGGCATACATTTAGGCTGCCAATAGTTCAGTGGTCGAGTATAGGGTACCCCTCATGTAATACAGGGCTAAAGGAAAGACCTTCAGCCAGTTCAGGTCTGCTTCAGAAATTAAGTTTGGTTTTAAGAATCCCGTTCGCGCTTTCCATTATTCCTGCTGCCTCAGGGGGATAAGGGCAATGCCGGATATGCAGATCCTCACCCATCTTCCTGTTTATTTTCCCTACAAAGTGGAAGCCATTGTCTGAACTAAGCTGTTGAGGCATTCCAAACCTCGATGCGATCTCGGTCAGGAGTCATTTTACCACTGTTGAGGCTTTAATATTAGTGGTCGGAAAGGCTTTGATCCATCTACTAATTACGTCAATAACAACAAGACAATACTTCTAACAATGTATATGTGGCAGTTCAATGAAATCAAGCTGGATACATTCAAATGGACCACCTAGCAAGGGTGATCTCCCTGTTACACACTGCCCACTCCCCCCCTTCATCGGCATACTTTTGCTGACATATTAAATATGATTTGACACACTTTTGGCTGCCTCAGCTTGTTAGAGGTGTCAACAGATACGCATTATGGTATTACTCAATCCCTCCTTGCCAAGGTGGGTATCAGTATGAAGACATCTAATCAGCATTGGGAATAAAACATCAGGTATACAACTTGGCCAGCTGGGATGATCCAGAGGCCTTTTGACACAGAGTGCGAACACCCACGCATCTTCCATATCTGTTTTTCTGGGTAAGGGGCAGCCCCCTGCAAATGCTACACAGTGACAATGTCTGGTATGCCTGCTTGAGGTAGATGATCAACTTAGCATCTGCCGGTTCCCATAGTACACAATATAATTGCTGTGTGTTTGGCAGTTATGTTAGCTCTGGCATTGCCAATGTTGGTTTCGGCCATTACACATTTGATTGTGGCCAATTGCTTGCGGAGGAGGATGGCTCTGAGGAGATTCTGGACAGAGTGAGTTCTGAACAGGTATCCCTGAGGACGTCAGAAATCTGCACCGCGAGCATAGCTAGCCAAAGTCATGGACCATGGCAAAAGCATACCAGGAGTCCACGTATAGATTTACTGATTTTCCTGTAGCCGGGATACAAGCACATGTTAGAGCAAAGAGTTCTGTTTTCTGAGCAGACACTGGGGTATCGAAGGAGGCTGATTCCAAGGTGTCTGTTTGGTCCATAATTGTGTCCCCTGAATGGGGAACTCATAAGAGTGATATTGAATAACTACTATCCACTAAAAGAGGGAAAGATCCAGTGTGGGTACTTGGTAACGGCGAAGCCGAGCTTGTGCAGCTCTGATGGGAAGTCAGGAGGGCTACAATAGCACGTGACGAATAACAGTCAGCGGTTTTTGGACGGTAATATTGAAACCAGCTGTTACAAGGGAATAGATAGCTGGAAGAATTTAGGAGCAGGGTGGGGAGCCCATGGTGACAGGGTCAAGGCAAGCTGAGTAATAGGCCACTGGTCTCTAGCAATCCCCATGGGTTTGGATTAAGACAGCAGTTGCACAGTCCTCTTCGATACTGGCATACAATCGTCTTCAGAGTGTCAGGGCGCTGGCACGGACAGTTTTTCGTTCAGTGACAGATGACAGGTTTTTCATTTAGGGTGAAGGTCTTTGAAGTCTTGCTTGAAGCCAAAGGGGTTAACTGTTTGATGAGTAATGTTATGTGAGGGAGCAACTGTCGGCAGTAGTTAACTAGGCCTAAGGCAGTACACATTTGCTTGGGGTTTCTCGGCAGAGGGGTTCTTGAATGGGTGTAATACGTTCCAGGGTTAACTTCAGTCAGAAGCACTGAGCAAGGTTCCCAGGAATGTGACTTGGAGTTGGGTGCGCTGGCCCACCCAGGAATGGAGGGTGCGCAGGAGATAGTTGGTATCTGTGATGACAGCAGATTTCAAAGGGCTCGCTCGGAGCAAGTCAGCAACATATTGGACAATGGCGGAGCTGCCCAGGAACTGAAGCTCTGAAAGCTGCCATGACAATACCTTCGAGGATAGAGTGGGTGAATGGACAAATCCCTGAGGGAGGCACGTCCAAGTGTACTCCTGACCTTTGAAGGTAAAGGCAAACAGGTATTGGGAAGGTGCTGCTAAAGGGAGAGCGAAGAAAGCTTGCTGTCAGTCAACCACTGAAAATACAGGCGCTGGCAGGGATATTGCGAAGAATCATTGGAGGGTTTGGCACGACCAGGTGTAAAGGCTGGACAATTCCATTGATCTGCCCGAGATCCAATACTAATCTCCACTCTGGCATTGTGACAGATAGAATGACAGAGAAATATAACACATTGTTGGAAGAACAAATTTATCAAGGATGATATCCCTTTTATTGTTTCTGGTCTCAGGAGGTATGGAAAGCAGTTTTGACCCTGGTATAATCTGGATCTTTATCGGCTCTATGGGGGTGGAGGGTTTAGGACCATTCGGCGCAGCCATTTTGGCACGAGCGATTTAGCGCGGCCTGTTTGGCGCAGCCCATTTTGCTGCAGACCCATTTAGGCGCAGAACAATTTTGGCGCCACTCATATGCATTCCTTTTCAGGCTTAGTTAAAAGCATTATTTTTATTTTTATTGCTTTCATTAGTAAAAACCTTACAAAGCGAATAAACATTAAGTACAAAAATGTAATTAGGGCAGCACAGTGGTTAGCACTGCTGCCTCACAGCGCCAGAGACCCAGGTTCAAATCCCGCCTCGGGCAACTGTCTGCGTGGAGTTTGCACATTCTCCCAGTGTCTGCGTGGGTTTCCTCAGGTGCTTAGTGCGAAATAATGCCCCCAATTCCTACACCTTGCTGTAAGGTCTCCTCTCCAAATCTACCCTATTAAGTCCCTGAAGAATCTGGTACGTTTCAAGAAGGTTTCCTATTTTTTTGCTAAACTCCAATGAATACACGCCCAACCTCCTCAACCTTTCCTCATAACAGACCCTCCAGATCCGAAATCAGCAGAGTGGAGCACTTTTGGGTTGCCCACAATGCTGGGGTATTGCTCCTCAGAGAAGGGTTGCAAAAGTGCACACAGTATTCCATGTGCATACTGCAGGGTCAGTACTGAGGGAATGCTGCACTGTCACTGGGTCAGTATTGAGGGAGTGCAGCACGGTCAGAAGCATCAGTTCTGAGGGAGATGCAAAATCAAGTATTTTACATCAGTGTGGAGAAGGATATGGAAGACATTGAACGTGGGGAAATAAATAGCAACATCTTATAAAAACCTCCATATTACTGACAATGAGGTGCTGGGCATCTTAAGACGCAAAGAGGTGGATAAATGTGTGCCCGAGAACTCTGTAGGAAGCTAGGGAAGTGATTGCTGGGTCCTTTGCTGAGATTTTTGTCCCATTGATAAGGGTATTGATAGGGGAGAGAAGGTGACAGGATGGAGAGGAGGATGCAGCAGATAGATGGAAAAGACGGTGGAGAGGTCACGAGGCCGGTGCCAAGTTGCAGGCTTCGGGTGGGGAGTGGGGGGGGTGAAGGAGGAAGACTACTGGCATTCACATTAATCCCGTGTGGTTGCAGGGTCCCAAGGCAGAAGACAAAGTGTTCTCCCTCCACACATCAAGTGGTTAAGGACTGACGATGGACACAGTCCAGGACCTGCATGCCCCTGGCAGAGTGGGAGGGAGAGTCGATAGGTTCTGCCACAGTGCGGTGGGGTTGGTTGGTGCTCGTGTCCCAGAGTTGTTCTCTGAAACGATCTGCAAGTTGGCATCCTGTCTCCCCAATCCGGAGGAGACCACGTTGGGAGCATCGGATACAGTTGATGACATTTGTGGAGGTACACAAATTTCTGTTAGATGTGGAAGGATCCTTTTGAGCTTTGGACGGAGGTCAGGGGGGAGGTGTGGGTGCAAGTTTTGCACCTCCTGCAGTGGCAGGGGAAGGTGCCAGGGGTGGGGTGAGGGGTATCCGTTATAACACAAATGTCACGTACTGTATCCATTGCTGTCCACAAGTGTCATCTACTGATTCCGCTGCAAACCTCTACCTCCACAAATATCATAGGTTTGCATTGCATACAGTCAATCCTTTCACAAACGTCATCAACTGTATCCTTTGCATCAATCACAAACCCATCAACTCCCACATCTACCTGGATGATACTTCCTCCTGCCCTGCCTCCTGTAAAAACATCATCCCTTACTCCCAATTCCTCTAGCTCATCTGTTCCCAGGATGACCAATTCCACCAAAGAAAATCCTTCTTCAAAGACCACAATTTCCCCTCCCACATATGGAATGAGCTGCCAGAGGATGTGGTGGAGGTATCTGGATGGGTGTATGAATAGGAAGGGTTTGGAGCGATGTGGGCCAGGTGCTTGCATGTGGGATTAGACTGGGTTGGGATATCTGGTCGGCATGGACAGGTTGGATCAACGGGTTCATTTCCGTGCTGTACATCTCTATGACTCTGACGTGGTCGACGATGCCCTCCAGCATATCACTTCCACTTCCTGCAACTCTGCACTTTATCCCCACTCCTCCCAATGCAACAAGGACAGCACCCGACCTCCCCAACACACCCCCTCCTCATCTTTCACCCCAGCAACCTCCATATACATCGCATCATCCTCCGCCACCTACAAACAGCCCCAATCACTCGGAAAATATTTCCCGTCCCAGCGTTCTGGAGACACCATTGCCTCTGCAATCCCGTTTCCTCATTTCCCCTCCCCTCAGCTTATCCCAGTCCCAAGTCTCCAACACAGGGCTAATGCCCGAAACGTCGATTCTCCTGTTCCCTAGATGCTGCCTGACCTGCTGCGCTTCTCCAGCAACACATTTCCATCTCTGATCTCCAGCATCTGCAGACCTCATTTTCTCTTCCAACACAGCACCACCCTCTTAACCTGCCCATTGTCTTTCCCATCTATCCACTCCACCTTCATCTATTGCATTCCCAGCTGCCTTTCACCCAGCCCCAGACCCCTTCATGGTTATCCCTCAGCTCCAACCCACAAGCTTCATTCCTCAGAAAGGAAATATGTCCAAAACGTCGATTCTCCTGCTCCTCAGATGCTGCTTGACCAGCTGTGCTTTTCCAACCCCACTCTTGACTCTGATCTCCAGCATCTGCAGCCCTGACTTTCTCCCAAGGCTGGAATCAAACCCGTTCCCTGCTGCTGTGAGGCAGCAGTGCTACCACTGAGCCATTTATCTAGACAATCTTGTCAGCTTGGAAGAGTTGGACCAAATGGTCTCTGTCTGCACTGTACATCGCTATGGTTTCATGTGAATATAGTACCATATACCAGACTCCATCAGCAGTGACTGTAAATCGATAAATACACATCCCCATCCCATCGGTTGAAGCAGAGAGAGCCCTGCCATTGATATAGATTATCCATCCTTATTAATTCATCGCCATTATGTTTTACTGGAGAGTTCTGGTAAATGTGTAAACAGGTTTCACAGGAACAAGGACAGGCCACTCAGCCCCTCAATAAGGTCGAGGCTGATCTGTGGCCTCATTCCATTTAACTGCTCAAGGCAAAAAAAAACCCACTTCGCCTGAGGGATTTCCCCCTCTTAACATCCGGTCTAAGGAAAGATGGTTGAAACAGACACAGGAGTTATTTTTTATCTTATGTACTATGCTTGAACCTCAAACTTCACTACTTAGGGGACTCTAACCTCCCTTTTCCCAGCAACTTTGAAATCTGAAAACAAACTCGTCAGCCTGCAAGTGCATAAGTTAAGTCAGAGATTCCATTACCTCGGAGTCCTTGGGGAAGAAGAGTCAACCGTAGGTTAAGGAGAGAGATGAAGGCAAATCTTACCTCGTGGGCCCATCAGTCTCATGTAGCCGGCATTCATGATGGAAGTTCCTTGTATGTTGGAATCCTACTGCTGTCAACAAATGTTTGGTTCTTTCTTCCTTGAGATTCTTACACACTTGATGCAACTGCAACATGCCAACTTCTGTAAACAGCCAAAATTTTATTAAGCACAATACAGCACAAGCTTTCTAGAGAAACCCTTTAACACACTTCACACGGCTTGCGGAGCGGTGTCAAATATCACTCTGAACAAAGGAAAACAATCCTTTCTTTATATAAACTCTTTACATCACAGTCAGTAATGCCCATATGGCGACCGCCGGCCATTCCCCACAGTCAAATGCCACTCAAGACAACGTAGTGATCACATCATATCCAGAAACAATATAATGTAAATCATCCCTTAATGGTAAAATCTGTTGTCAGTCATTTTTTTTTTTAAAAAACTACAGGAAGTAGTCCAAATTCCAGTTGCAATGTTATTTGATTTTGAATAACGTGATGTTGCAAATGGCTCCAAATAGCAAAAGATGACAATGTAACATCACTCTGAATAACTAGGAAATGGCTATGAATGGCAAGAAGTAGGAACGTAAGTTCCTTATAATCTAACACACAGAGAGAGAGAGCGACAGAGAGAGCGACAGAGAGAGCGACAGAGAGATCTAATTTGACGCACATCAGCACAGCAAATTGACCCGGTAATATCTCAGGTTCGTACTGAGCATGCGGTGTGCCACACAATTCCATACTGGCAGAGGACGAGTACAATTGTAATGGCCCACTATTGTCCCTGTGCTAATTGAACAGTCATGGATCTTATCTGTGTTTCAGGATGTCAAAGCCATGACATTTATATTCAGAGATGAAAGAGAGAACAAAGCATCAGCCTGCATCTCACAGACCTGGGCTCCCTGCCTTCGTACCCAGGGAGCAGACAGTGAACCTGGCTCAGTCTTTTATCTCCACACTGATCAACACCAGTGAGAACAGGATACTGTTTGCTATAAATTATCAACTGCTGAGATTAGCTATCATATTTCGAACGTTTGAGAAGCAACAGTTTTGATGTGTTACAATGAAAAATACAATACATGACAGTTGAAAACAATTTTCCCAGTCCCAGAATTGGTCTGGAGAATGGATGAGTAGGGGCAGTGCACAGTCATGTCCCTCTGCTGGTGGTCTTAGTACCAACATTCTTTGTTTTCCTCTCAGGCTGATGGTGTGGCTCAGCTTCCTGGACCTTCTTTCTGTGAATGCTTCTAATTAGAGAGGTTCTGGTCATCAATGCTGTGTCAACTTCCTGTCTAACTCCCTTGGCCCAGAACCTCAGCACAGCTACCCACGAGTAGGATACCTGCTGTCCCCTTGCCCACCTCCATTTGAAGGTTAGTTTCCATTCCTTCTGAAACCAGAACCTCCTTATTTTTGACACAGTGCATTGAGAATGGTGTGGGGAGGCATATGATAAATCTTTGACTTCAGTAAAACTTTGACTGTCATGACCTCTCTGTTTTTATAACAAGGCTTATGTACATTTGCAGAAGGCAGGTTGATGTGATAGTTAGATAAGGCCTCATGTCATCCAAGAAGTGCCAAATGTGGCATGCTGAGTTAACACAGGTTAAAGAGGACTCCCAATTCTTGACACAGGATTACAAAGATTTATTCTTTCAAGAATATTAGTGGTGTCATGGTTACAAATGGAGGAACGAGACTCACTGGTCTGACCGGTTGAGTATATTTTAAACTGGAGCTCTAGTAGATTAATTTCCAATGATGACTCGGTTCTCTCTTTGTGAATTCCCAGAGCTCACGATCAGAATGCTGTTGGAGTTAGAATGAGGAAATATTTTGGTTACACAGCCAACAGCATGGAAATGAAGATGTAAATCATAAAATGATAAGGCATTAAATGTGGACTTTGAGCTTCGAAGTCAGCTTTGACATTAGACGGCTTTATGACTCTCCCTAGAACTCTTAATTGCTGAAGTTCAAGCTGGGACCTGCTGAGACCCCCAACACTGACTAATAGTGAAACTTTCAATTTATTCCAAGCTCTGTTTGCTGTCTGTCACATATTTGGCAACAACACAGTTAAATTTTAGCCCAAACCACATCTTTTTTGAATGTATTTCCACGATGTGGGTGCCACTGGCTAGGCCAGCATTCATTGCCCATCCCTACTTGTCCAGAGGAAAGTTCAGAGGTAACCAGATTGTCAGATTAGCCATGATCTCATTGAGTGGGTCTGAAGTCACGTGTTGGCCAAATCAAGTAAAGACAGCAGCTTCCTTCCCTGAAGGATATTTATGAATTAAATGGGCTTTTTCCACTGACATTCGATATTGGTTCCATTGTTATCATGAGCCTCAATCACCAATTGTTACTGAATTCCAATTTCACCATCTACCATAGTGAGGTTTGAAGCCCGGTCCTCCAGACATTATGTGGACTTCTAGAGCTCTTCTTTCCCACGCGGCCACTGGTTCGCTGCAGCTCAGAGCCTGTATTTAATGAGATCATCTTGAATTGTAAATTTCCATTCAGCATCTTCCAGCCTATCCCCACGTTTCCCATTCCCTGCTGAGCCAGGGAATGGTCTGCTCTCTCAATGAGATAATCATTTTCTGAGGTGGAAGTTCATTTCCCTGTTCTCCCATATTGATCCTGAACAATTTCCACTTACCCACGCTGAGCAGAGACATTTAATGTCAGACAGGTACCCACTCACCCATTATTGACCTTTAGCAATTCCAAACTAATTCCTTTACCCCACTGTGTCACACAATCCCTCTGAATCAGCCCCAGACCAATCTCAATGTCCTACTTTCTCCTAACAGCTATGAAGCTATCCCCAACAATCCCAAACCAACAACCCCATTCACTTGTCTTCTACCACCTCTCCCAAATGAAAGCAGATGTAGGCCATTCTGCCCATCTAATCTGCTCCCCCATTCAATGAGATCATGGCTAATGGGATATACCTCAATTCCACTTGGCTGTCTTTTTCCCAGAACCTTCAATATGTTTACATATTTAGTTTGTCAATCTCAGCCTTGTATACACTTAACGACTAATCTTTAACAGCCTTCTGTGGTGAAGATTTCCATAGGTTCAATACTCTCAGGAAGAAAATTCCTCCTCATTACTGTATTAATTGTCTGAGATGATGTCTCCAATTCCTACATCTTCCCAAAAGGTCTCCTCTGCAAATCTACCCTATTAAGTCCCTTAAGAATCTAATATGTTTAAAAGAAGGTTTCCTGTTTCTTCTAAACTCTAATGAATAGAGGCCCAACCCACTCAACCTTTACGGGAATCAGCAGAGTGAAGCATTTTTGGGTTGCCCACAATGCTGGGGTATTGTTCCTCACAGAAGGGTTGCAAAACTGCACACAGTGTTCCACATGCATACTGCAGGGTCACGGTGGCACAGTGGTTAGCACTGTAATCACGGTGGCACGGCGGCACAGTGGTTAGCACTGCTGCTTCACAGCACCAGAGACCCGGGTTCAATTCGTAATCTAATCTAATCTACTGAGGGAATGCTGCACTGTCACTGGGTCAGTATTGAGGGAGTGCAACATGGTCAGAAGTATCAGTTCTGAGGGAGATACTAAGAGTACAGAGGAACCTCGATTATCCGAAGGAGATCTTGAGGTCCCAATAGAAGCATTACATCCAAGAGCTGTTTCAGTCCTGATCACGTCATTTGTTTACAATGATTAAAAATGATCTTGGCTTACTGAAATGATGCTGAGAACAGTCCTGGACATCGATGAGAGCCCAGGCACCATCTCCAAATGACTGACCTCCTGCCCTCCCTGTCTCTCTCCACATTTCCCCTGGAGTCCTACATCAGGGTGAACCCTAAACCCCCCTTCCCCAGATATTCTAAGGCGGCAGCAGCAGCCTTACTGTTGGTGTACAGTCGGGGGAGGGGGGAGCTGACAAGGGCAGTGGCACGCAGGGCAGTGCTGGCCGGGGTGGCAGTGTTGGATGGGGTTGGGGGGCTGGTGGGGACAGGCAGTGTTGGGGGATGAACGGCGGACACTCACCCGCAGTGTGCTGCAATCTCCTCTCTTGAATGGGGAGCAGCCTTAACAGAAAACTGAGACCCAGAGTGCCCGCCCATCTTGTTCAGGTAACTAAGGTTTCTCGGTATTTGCATCAATGTTTACTGTGGAGAAGGACATGGAAGATATTGAATGTGGGGAAATAAATCGCAACATCTTGGAAAAAAAAAGTCTCCATATTACAGACAATGAGGTGCTGGCATCTTAAAAGGTGTAGAGGTAGATAAATCCCTGGGTACTGACCAGATGTCCCCTAAAACTCTGGGAAGCTAGGGAAGTGATTGTTGGGTCGCTTGCTGAGATGTTTGTATCATTGACACACACAGGTGAGTTGCTGGAAGACTGGAGGTTGGCTAAGGTGGTGCCACTATTTAAGAAAAGATGGCAAGGAAAAGCCAGGGAACAATAGATCAATAAGCCGGACATCAGTGGTAGGCAAGTTGCGGAGGGAATCCTGACGGATACAATTTACATGTATTTGGAAAGGCAAGGACTGATTAGGAATAGTCTATGCAGCTTTGAGTGTGGGAAATCATGTCTCACTAACTTGATTACATTTTTAGAAATAGTAACGAAGAGGATTGATGAGGGCAGACTGTTAGATGTGATCTACGTGGACTTCAGAAAGGCATTCGACAAGGTTCCTCATGGTAGACTGGTTAGCAAGGTTAGACCACATGGCGTACAGGGAGAAGTAGCCATTTGGATACAGAACTGACTCAAAGACAGAGGACAAAACCGTTGTGAAGGGTTGCTTTTCAGGCTGGAGGCCACAAGGATCGATGTTGGGTTTACAGTTTTTCATCATTCATGTAAATTATTTGGATGTGAACACAGGATGTATGGTTAATATGTTTGCAGATGACACCAAAATTGGTGGACAGCAAAGAAGATTACCTCAGAGTACAATGGAATCTTGATAGATAGGCCAATGAGTCATGCAGTGGGGGGATAGAGTCTAATCTGGGAAGGTGAGTCTAACCATTTAAAACACTTACCTCGGGCGTCAGGGCCTCCATTTGCCGAGAGGTGCGAGGGAGGAGCGAAGGACTTCTGGGAAGGTTTTAAGTGGGTGAGATCTAAACCTGAGACCCTACACTGTAGGGCCTCCCTCCCAACAACCTCCTCTAACCTTAAGAGTCTGTAAACTAGGTAAGTTTTCAGGTTTCTCTTTTTTTTCCCTCTCTTTTCTTCCTTTGCTTAGTTCTGTGCAGGCTTTCAGAATAGCGGGATATGGATGTTAGGGCAGTTGCATGTTCCTCCTGCAGAATGTGGCAGGTGAGAGACACTTCACATGTCTCTGCCGACTACATCTGCGGGAAGTGCATCCAACTTCAGCTCCTTGAAAACCGAGTTAGGGAACTGGAGCTGGATGAGCTACGGATCATCCGGGAGGCTGAGGGGGAAATTGAGAGGATGGTCGTGGAAGTGGTCACTCCACAGACACAGGATAAGGACGACTGGGTTACAGCCAGGGGGAGGAAAGGGAACTGACGATCAGAGCAGGGATCCCCTGTGGCCGTTCCCCTCAGCAAGAACTATACTGTTTTGGATACCGCTGTGGCGACAGCCTGCAAGGGGAAAGCCAAAGTTATTTTCTCCCCTTCCCTTCTAAGCCTCAGTGCAGCTCTACAAGTCCTGGTGAGACCACACTTGAAATATTGTGTCCAATTCTGGTCACCCTATTATAGGAAAGATACAGAGGCTTTGGAGAGGGTGCAAAGAAGGTTTACCAGGATGCTGCCTGGTCTGGAGGGCTTGTCTTATGAAGAAAGGCATTCCTGAAGAAGGGCTTATGCCCGAAACGTCGATTCTCCTGCTCCTTGGATGCTGCCTGACCTTCTGCGCTTTTCCAGCAACATATTTTTCAGCTATGATCTCCAGCATCTGCAGTCCTCACTTTCTCCAACCAGAACTGGACGCAGTATTCCAAGTGCGGTCTAACCAAAGTTTTATAGAGCTGCAACAAGATCTCACGACTCTTAAACTCAATCCCCCTGTTAATGAAAGCCAAAACACCATATACTTTCTTAACAACCCTGTCCCCTTGGGTGGCCATTTTAAGGGATCTATGTACCTGCACACCAAGATCCCTCTGTTCCTCCACACTGCCAAGAATCCTATCCTTAATCATGTACTCAGCTTTCAAATTCGACCTTCCAAAACGCATCACCTCGCATTTATC
>NC_057755.1:8545319-8550125 GCF_004010195.1 Chiloscyllium plagiosum | reverse complement strand
GCCTTTGTGTTCTCCCTAATCCGTTCTGCCAAGCCTTTCTCGTGCCCCCTCCTGGCTCTCCTCAGACCATTCTTTGGCTCCTTCCTCGCCTGCCTGTAATCCTCTAGAGCTGAGCTTGACCCTAGCTTCCTCCACCTTACGTAAGCTACCTTCTTCCTTTTGACAAGACTCTCCACCGCTCTCGTCATTCAAGGTTCCTTTATCTTACCCCTTCTTGTCTGTCTCAGAGGGACATATTTATTCATCACTCGCAACAACTGTTCCTTAAACAGTCTCCACATGTCTATAGTACCTTTACCGTGGAACAATTGCTCCCAGTCCATGCTTCCTAACTCATGTCTAATCACATTACAGTTTCCTCTTCCCCAATTAAATATCCTCCCATTTTGCCTAATCCTCTCCTTCTCCATAGCTATGTAGAATGTGAAGCAGTTGTGGTCACTGTCACCAAAATGCTCTCTCACCACAAGATCCGATACCTGCCCCGGCTCGTTTCCGAGCACCAAGTCTAGAATGGCCTCTCCCCTCGTCGGCCTGTCAACGTAATGAGTTAGGAAACCATCCTGAACACACCTTACAAAAACAGCTCCATTCAAATCTTCTGCTTGAAGGAGGTTCCAATTACAATATTTAAAAGGCTTCTGGATAGATGTGTGAAGGGGAAAACGTTAAACAGGATATGGGCCAAGTGCTGGCAAATCATATATTGCCCAGTGTGGAAACATGCCCTTCAGCCCAGCAAGTCCACACCAAGCATCCGAAGACTATCCCACCCAAACCTACTCACTTATTAATCTACTTTTACCCGAATAATGCCGCTAACCTACACATCACTGAACACTGGGCAATTTAGTGCACCCAATTCACCTAACCTGCATATCTTTGGATCGATGGGAGGAAACCAGAGCAGGTGAAGGAAACCCACGCAGACACAGGGAGAATGTGCAAACTCCACACAGACAGTCACCCAAGTCTGGAATAAAGTCAAGAGTGGACATGCATGTCCTTAGTGGAGTGGGAGAAAGAGGTGGAGTGTTCAGCCACAGGGTGGTGGGTTTAATGGGTGCAGGTGTCCCAGAGTTGTTCTCTAAAACTATTTGCAACATCACACTCTCAACTCTGATCTCCAGCATCTGCAGTCCTCACTTGCTTCCAAGGCTGGAATCAAACCCTTTCCCTGGCACTGCGAGACAGCAGTGCTACCACTGACCCATTTGTTTAGATTATCTTGTCAGCTTAGAAGAGTTGGATTACTGTACATTGCTATGGCTTCATGTGAATACAGAACCATATACCAAAGTCAATCAACTGTAAATTGAGAAACACGCATCCCCATCCAAGCCATTTGAGCAGAGTGAGCCCTGCCTTTGGGACAGATTATCCATATTTATTAATCCATCGCCATTAGGTGTTATTGCGGAGTTCTGGTAAATTTGTAAAAACAGGTTTCACAGGAACAAGAGCAGGCTGACCATTCAGGTGTGGGATCTGCAGCCTCACTCCATTTAACTGCTCAATGAAAAATACACACAAACTGTCCATCTCAGAGTTATATTAAACAACTGACCTGACACAGAGCGCCGTTCGAGGGAGACAATCCCAAACCAAACCAACTCTTCCCTCAGTCCCCCGGGGCGGGGGGGAGGGTGAATCCTCCTGCCTCTGGAGCGGGTCCCGGGCCGCAATCGCAGCTGTCCTCAGCCATGCCTCTGTCTGCAGGCCGCAGCGGCTGCTGTTACTGCCCGCCATCGCCGCAGGGTTTAAAACAAAACCCTCGGCCGGAAATTAACCAAAAAAAAATCCTATCTGGTAACGGCCGACCGGCGGGATGACTCTCCTCCCCCCTCTACCACCACGACCCTCGAGAACAGAACATTAACACTGACCACTCTCCGTCGCCAGGCGGGCGCGAGCACGCGCACACACATCGCACCACTTTACCTTCACCCTCCCCTCCATTTTGCCGGAGACCCCGCTACGCATCACGCCCCGCCCACTTCGGCTCCGCGAACGCCAGCGCGCTACCCTCGGCCCTGCGAACTTCACCCCCCACAGGGCCCCGCCTTCTCCCCAGCACATGTGGAAAGGGAAGGGAAGGGAAGAGAGCGCGCTTCGGCCCCGCCCACCCCACGCCGTCCTCACCCCGCCCCCTCCCAGCTATCTCACCCTGCAGCCGCTCGGGAACAGCCCTCTCCACCCGCGCGTGCACCTCCCCCACCCCTCCTCTCCTCAGGCCCCGCGCGTGCCTCTCCCCCACCCACCCCCCCTCCTCGCCTCAGGGCCCCGCGCGAGATGGCGGTTAACGGCCGCTTCTCGTGTCCCCCGCTGACCGTGAGCGCAGCTGCTTCAGAGAGAACGGAGGACATGACAGCGCGGTACAGGCCCTTCGGCCCGCGATGTTGCACCGCCCTGTCTTACCAATGGGAAGCCCATCCCAACTACACTATTCCATGTTAAAAATCACGCAACACCAGGCTATAGTCCAACAGGTTTAATTGGAAGCACTAGTTTTCGGAACGACGCTCCTTCATCGGGTGATAGTGGAGGGCTCGATCGTAACACACAGAATTTATAGCAAAAATTTACAGTGTGATGCAACTGAAATTATACATTGAGAAATTGATTGTCTGTTAAGCCTTCTTCAGGCTTATGCCCGAAACGTCGATTCTCCTTCTCCTTGGATGCTGCCTGACCTGCTGCGCTTTTCCAGCAACACACATTTAAGCTCTGATCCCCAGCATCTCGCAGTCCTCACTTACTCCTATCTAATCGGAAAAACAGCCTCTTTTTAAAGAGAGACAACCCTTTGGGGGGCAAATGCAAAAACAGAATGGGCCGGCACCGGGTGTCGCCAAGCAAAATAATAATAACGGCAAAAAATGTAGACAGAAAGTTTGAAGTGGTCAAGAACTTGGGCAAGTCCAAAGCTCACCCTTCCGAAAGGGCGGCCGCCCCCCGGGGACTCGAAACGTTGACACTGTTTCTGCTTCTCCGTCCTCTGTTGGAAAGGTGCTGCCAAACCTGAAACACAGAGAGAGGTTCCCCCCCCCCCCCTCCCCGCGGGTGTGTCCCCGTTTAGGATTCTCTTCAGGTTCAGTTGGCAGGCGGAATAAAATGTGGGAAAGCGTGCGAGGTGGTGCACTGGGATTAGAAGAATAAGGTGATTTAAAAAAAAACAATGGGTAAAGTTTGCAGAAATCTCAAGCTGAAAGCGGGACTTGTCAAGTCCGAGTTCAGGATTCTCTTCAGATTAAAATGCAGCTTTCAGGTGGCAGCAGTTGCAAAGACAAATGTAACGTCGGTGTTTGTTTGGAGATGGGTGGAATAAAAGAGCAGGGATGTACTGCGCAGTCTATAAGACGCTTTAGGAATATTGTGAGCAGTTTTGGGTCTCATTCCTGAGGATCTTTTAAAAATAAATTCCAACATATACTTTATTCACAACATCAAATGTGTACATACATAGTGACTGAAGCGTTTTGGTTCTGAAGAAAATAAAACAAACATTGGAGTTGTATTCCATCTCTGAAACAAGCCAAAGGTATCTCTTTCTTAAGTAAGATTATATATCCACTTATATGTTAGGGGATTGCCTAATGGTATTATTGCTGGACTGTTGAACCAGAGACCCACATAGTATTCTGGGCTCCAAAGCAGGCGGTGGAATTTGAATTCAATAATAATCCAGAATTTAGAGTCTAACGACAACCAACAATCCATTATTGATTGTTGGAAAAATCCATCTGGATCACTAATGTCCTTCAGGGAAGGAAACTGCCGTCCTTAACTGATCTGGCCTACATGTGACTCTAGACCAACAGCCTTAACGACCCTCTGGGCAATGAGGGATGGGCAATAAATGCTGCCTAAACAGCAATGCCCTCCTCCTGTAAGAAACAAACTCAATAAAATTATACAAGACCACCAAAGCTGGAAACAAGACAATTTATTTTACGATCTTGCAAGAAAGGACCCCAATTGCAGAAAGCAATTGAAGTGAAGAGAATTCAAAGTACTACACAGTTATAACTTTGAGCTGCATGAGGTCATCTCTCCAGACTCCTAATTACCCAATCTCTCTTACTGTGCCATACCACTGCCCAGCTGCGCTCCACCCTTATTACTTCCCCCTTCCCCAGGTTGGCAACCTTCCTCTCTGTAAGTGCTGACACACACATTATTTCTAGAGGTCAGTGGGGAAGGAGATGAAGGTGATAGGTCAGGGAGGAGAGGGTGGAGTGGATAGGTGGAAAAGGAGCTGGGCAGGTCGGACAAGTCCGGACAGGTCAGGGGATCGAGTTGCTGGAGGTTAGAAGCTAGGATGAGGTGGGGGAAGGGGAAATGAGGAAACTGTTGAAATCCACTTGATGCCCTGGGGTTGAAGTGTTCCGAGGCGGAAGATGAGGCGTTCTTCCTCCAGGCGTCTGGTGGTGAGGGAGCGGCGGTGGAGGAGGCCCAGCACCTCCATATCCTCGGCAGAGTGGGAGGGGGAGTTGAAATGTTGAGCCACTGGGCGATGTGGTTGATTGGTGCGGGTGTCCCGGAGATGTTCCCTAAAGCGCCCTGCTAGGAGGCGTCCAGTCTCCCCAATGTAGAGGAGACCGCATCGGGAGCAACGAAGGTGAGCACCGACTTGACACTGACATCTTCTACAAACCCACCGACTCCCACAGCTACCTGGATTACACCTCTTCCC
Organism: Chiloscyllium plagiosum; assembly: GCF_004010195.1. Taxonomy (NCBI): domain Eukaryota; kingdom Metazoa; phylum Chordata; class Chondrichthyes; order Orectolobiformes; family Hemiscylliidae; genus Chiloscyllium; species Chiloscyllium plagiosum. The sequence goes on along the minus strand of NC_057755.1, from coordinate 8,545,429 downwards.
ACCCTACCTCTTGCAAAAATGCCATCCCGTATTCCCAATTCCTCCGCCTCCACCGTATCTGCTCCCAGGAGCATCTGTTCCACCACAGAACACACCAGGTGGCCTCCTTC